>NC_043703.1:95534313-95589258 GCF_006229205.1 Suricata suricatta
ACATAGTAGTTCATAGAGTTTCCTCAAACACTTCTGCAGTTACACATATTTCATTGTGCAAATATCACGGTTTGCTTAACTGGTCCACATTGGTAGTGAACTGACTTATTTTCAGTCATTGGTCATTACAAACAATGATACAATGAATAACTTCATACACCTATAATTTCATATAGCTATAAATGTGTAAGGAAAATTCCCCCTGGACAAGTTGTTAGGTCATAGGGAAAATGCATGTTGTGGGTTGAATAGAGTCACCTAGAAAAATGTATTCAAGTCTTAACCTTTGGGACCTGAAAATGTGATGTTATATACAAATAGGGTCTTTATAGATGTATTAAAGTTAAGATGAGGTCATACTCAAGTTAAATTGAGGTTAAGTTAAAATGAAGGCCCAAACTAATCCAATGACTGTTGTCCTTTGAGAGGTAATTTTAGACAGACATACAGGGAAGAAAGTATGTGAGCAAAGAGACAGAAATTGGTGAGTGATACGTGTTAAAATCAAAGGACACCAAAGGTTGCCAGCAACTATTGGGAGCTAACGAGAGAGAGGTAAAGAAGGATCTTTCCCAGAGCCTACCCCATAACTCTGCCAACACCTTGATTTCAGGCTTCTAGTCTCTAGAACTGTGCCCCCCTCCCCCCCCCCCAAAAAATCTGTTGTTGTTACTCAGTTTGTGGTTCTTTATAAAAGAAGTCCTGGGAAACTGGTAAAATGCATTTGCACTTTTGATACATATTCCTGAGTTACCCTCCACAGGCAGTTACTGTGTGCCCTTTCACCAACAAAGTATAGCTATCCTTTAGCTTTACCAACAGAGGATATTGTTATGCTTCTGGGTTGCTGCCCTTCTAAAAAGTGATAAATGATATTTCAGTGTAGTTTTTATTTCTATTTTCCTTTTCATGAGTAAGTATCTTGCCATAAATTTTAGGACTGTTAATACTTCTTTTTTTGTGAATTCTATTTATATATTTTGTGGGTTTTATTCTCTTACTGTCATTCTTATTCCAATTATAATCACATTAGGGGATCAGTGTTTTGTGGTATGTATTTTCCACTTTATCATGTATCTTTTGAAATATAAATCTGCTAAATTTTTGTTGACTTTATTAATATTTTATGTGGCTTTGGAAACGAGTTATTATTAGCCAAATTTTCTCCATTCCCAGTTTATAAGGGAATTTACCCATGTTTTCTTTGAGAACTTCTTTTCTTCATCAAAGCATTTTATTGGAAAACTTGAAAGAATAAAATTGGATCCAACTTTATCTTTTTCCAGATGGTACATAGTTTATTTCAACACCATTTATTCTTGAAATGTTACCTTTATCATATACCAAATTCTCATATATATTGGATCTATTTCTGGAAATTCTGCTGTGTTACATTGGCCTGTCTTTCTATTCATGTGCCAATAAAACCTGTCTTAATTTCTGAAGTTTTGAAATATATTTACATATGTAGGCAGGTTGGTCAACTTCCCATCCACTTTGTCTAATGAACCTACTCCAATTACGCCTCCATCTCTACTACTTTATCAAAATTTCTCTTACCAAGATTTCCAGTGAACTCTGTACCACTAAAATCAATGGTTGGTTCTCGGTTCTCAGTCTTCATCTAACTAGATCTAACTAGATTAACATTTGACATAGGTGAATAGTCCCTCCTACTTAAAGTATTCTGTTAAGGGATAGCCTTCTCTCTTGATTCTATCCCTACTCTACTGGTTGCTCCATTTTAATCATCTTGCATATTCTTTCCCAATGCTCTGGATTGCACATGTACCATGGCTTTGTCTTGACATCTCCTCCAACCTCTCCATGCTTGTTTCCGGATGATATGATTTGGAGACAGGGCTTTAAATACAATCTATCTCCTAATAACTACCACATTTTATATCTCCTCCCAGGTTATCTCCTCTGAGCCTGAGATTCATATACCCAACTGTTTACTCCTCATTTCTACTTAGACTAAAAACTAACTCTCTCTAAAACTGTATTTATACTTTCCTTCCACTAAATATACTCTTCTTTCAGTTGAGCAAACCAAAAATATTGAAGTAATCCTTAACTCTTCTCTCTCACACATCACATCTATTTCATCAGCAAATCCTGTTTGAGTTGTAATTTCAAAATATTCCTGGAATTTAACCACACCTTAAAATCACCACCACCAAGCTCTGGTCCAAGCCACTGTCATATCTTGACAGGAGTATTGTTATCCTCCTACCCAGCCTCTCTGCCTCTCCTGCAGTCTATTCTTCCCAACAGCAGCCAGATAGGTAGTTTATAAGACATGTCAACTCATGTCACTTTTCTGTTTATAACACTCCATAGCTTTATCTTATCTCTCTCAGAGGAAAATTCAAAGTCTTTATCATGACCCAAAGGCACTAAATAAGGTGATCTTCATGATAACCTCTTCTCTACCACCTTTGGCCACTCCATGATGTTTATTAAACCCGCCAGCACATTCCCACTGCAGAACGTTGCTACTTGTTAGTCTCTAACATTTTATTTCATTAACTTCTTACAGTCATTAAATGTGAGGACTATACTCATTTTGCTGATGAGAAGATAGAGTATGAGGAGTATAAAGTTCTTTTTCAGTCTGTACAGTTATTAATTAGCAGAAGTAGGACTCTAACCCTGATCTCTTTGGTAGCCAATTCGACACTCTTTTTATTATAGAAACTTTCTGGTTTAAACACGTGTCACTCTTTGTTAATCTCACATAAACCCAAGAGTTGGCAACCATATGGCTCCTACTTTACAATGATGGAATAGAGGCAGGGTGGGTTCTGTGACTTGCTCAAGATGACTCAGCAAGGGAGTCCAGACCCAAACTCAAACCTTCTGAGTCTCATTTTTTTTTGTTTTGTTTCTTTATCTTTAAGTTCTGCCTTCTTCTTGGTTTCCCTTGGGAAGCTAAGGGAGTGCCCTGACTGTAAGCATGTTTCCTAGTTTACTGTTGGGTGCAGGGTCTCTAAGGATTCTTCAGCAGTGGAAGAGTCCAAAGGGATACAAATATAAGGTCATCTATGTCTGTGTATCCTATGCCATGACCCTATTTTTAATATGTATAAGCAAATACAGACCAACCTCCTGTAGACAAATACCTAAAGAGACAGAGAGCTATCTGTTGTCAAGCACACTGGAAAAGAATATTCTGTCTCAAGCTCAGGCTAAAAATAAACTGTTTACAGTGCACACACCCTCCCTCACACTGCAGGAATGGAGGCAGAATTTAATCATTTCATCCTCTGAAGTGAAGGTCTCTATGGTTTAATATGCACACATCACAGATTTCAAATTTTGCTGTTGAAATTCAGTCTTCAATGAAAACCTGGCTGTCTCTTTGTCTTGAAATGTGTTCTAAAAGGTATAATAAAGGTCTGTTGAAGCCAATGAAGCATTTTTGGAAAATGCTGGTTTAACTCACATAGCCAATTCCCTTTTTCATAAATTCAATTTGTATTATTTGGTTGAAGAGACTGTTCTCTGAGCCCTAACATAAGCAGGTGTTGAGGCTGACACTCAGGCTAGAGTCTGCATGGAAAAATATGTGGGAAAAAGAACATAATTGATCTCCTTTGTTAGGTATGTCAGATCCTGCCTGGGTCTAAGACTCTGCTCTCTGCATCCCTCTCTGTTCCCTCCTCCACCACCCTGCTAAAAGCTGCTGGATCAACAGAGTTGGCTTTTCTCTCATTCCTGGATCTAAGTAACTCTTAGTTGGATTATCTGAGTGTGGTTGAGGCTTGGGCCTCTGGGATGCGCTGTCAAGTTCCTGAATAGACTCATGCTATTTGTTTCTGAGACCTGGTCTTGGTACATTGGTCCGAGTGTTGAATTTCCTAACTCTTATATTGAACTCCCTGCTTGCTCCCAGCTCAGTTCCTGATTCTTCACAGGATAGAGAGCATTGCTTGCTTATATAATTCTCTTAATTCCCAAATCTGGGGTTTCTCAACCTCAGCACTATTACTATTTGGGGTCTAATAACTTTATGGTGGGGGGCTGTTCTGTGCATTGTGGATGTTAGCAGCATACCTGATCTCTTTCTACGGGATGCTAATAGCACCTCACCCCAATCATGACAACAAAAAATGTCTGCTGATACTGTCAAATCTTCCTTAGAGGAGGTGGAGAAAACTGCTACAGGTTGAGAACTAATGTTTTATTTCCATCCAGGGAACAATGCACAGTGCTTATAACCCAAGTATGATTGTCAGTAACCACTAGAAAGGCTTCAGTGATCTCAGGGCCCAGTAGAAATGTAATATGTGCCTCAAATGTGAGTCACACATGCATGTTAAATTCTCTACTAGATATATTAGCAAAGCAAAAAGGAAAAGGTAGACTTAATTTTGATAATTTATTTTATCCAATATATCCAAATCATTGTTATTTTTATACTAAATCTTTGACATCTGATGTGCATTTTATACTTACAGCACATTTCTGTTTGGACTAGCCGTATCTCTAGTGCACATATCTCATGGGACCAGTGGCTACGGTATGGGCAGCAGTGATCCAGAATTCTAAAATTACTCCTGTTCTTCAATTCACTCTGAGACTTAGAATAGTATATTGATACAAACATGGAGCTGGGGTGTCGGATTTACCTGGTTTGAATATTTCTGTGTCTTTTTCAGACATTATGGCTTTGTGATCATTACTGAATCTCTCTGAACCTAAGTTTCAGTATTTATATTAGGGAAATAATATTTGCTTTTCCAAAGGCTTGTTAAGACGGTTACATGAAATAATGTA
Source organism: Suricata suricatta (assembly GCF_006229205.1). Taxonomy (NCBI): domain Eukaryota; kingdom Metazoa; phylum Chordata; class Mammalia; order Carnivora; family Herpestidae; genus Suricata; species Suricata suricatta. The sequence continues at coordinate 95,539,096 of NC_043703.1, forward strand.
CATACATAGTGCGTAGATCAGAGGTGGTGCTTACTGAGATAGTTCCTATTTATGTACCTCCACTACCATCGGAGAACATTAATATTCCTTTACTGCTAGCCTTTTGCTTAAAACAACATCCATGCTTCATCCTTTGGATATCATGCTTTGGGCCTATTAGACACCTATAGGGCATGCAAAACACAGAATCATCCCAACGAATCCAAATTCAGCCCTCATGGTCCTGTCCAGCTGCTGTTAATTAAGGCTTCTTGATCTACATCTAAAGAAAATGACAATTAAAAAACTCAACCCTCTCACTTTTTATTTCTACTTATATTTGTCCCATCTTTACTACAAGTCAAATAATACAGGCTAATAGAGAAAGCATTCTTGGATGCATCTTCCCCATGAGGCAGGGTCATATGTATAGCATAATCCTTTAAGACACGGTGCCATATTGCTGGCAGGTTTCATCTGCAAAACATAACATTAACATTTTGGTCAATGTTAAGAAGGGAACAAATGACTAGACCAGTTTGGCTAGACAGGTGGCTACTTAATCCATTCTAATGGGTGGGATACATGAAAGATAGAAACTTATTACCATGGCAAGGACTGCCTATATTAGAAGAATATGTGTTGTATTTCCATAAATATTTGTTTAGTTAAGAACTCATATCTAACAGGTGTTGGGGGTAAACTGTTTATGATGGAAAACTGATAGTCTTTTTGCACAGTGTTTATTTTTCATGGGTTTTCTACCTTAGGAGTTGGGGTGTAATTTCTTCTCTTTGTGAATCCCCTTTCACCTGTGTGCAAGTATGTGTGGTCCAACATGATGTGCTAAATAATATTTCCCATTTGACCCTGCATTGTCTTTGTAAAAGTCTTAAAGGAGGTATATTTTCTCCTGATCACCATAAGGTTATTGTGAGAAGCCTATCAGCACTGGCTGAGAGACATATTCTAAGTGTCGACCGCCTGTCAGACATTGGGGAAGCCAGGGGATTAAAGCAGTTTCTACAGTGAGGACTTCACAGCATAGGAGAAAACAGCATGTAAATAAATGATCACAATAGATATTCAACTCGTGCTCCTTGGGACTTAGGGAATGCAGAAAAAGGAGCAATTTTTTATTCATTCACACATTTATTGAGCACGAACTATGGGTTAGACAAGCACAGTGTAGTGAGGAAAAGTGACACTAAAAATAAATTTAAAAATACAAGATGAGAGGCCTGTGTTTTGGCTACCCCCACCCCACTACTAACAGAGTTGTTCCTTTTCCCAGGGAAGAAATAATAAAAGAGATACTTTTATCTTTGGGTTCTATCATATAAGTATTTTTTAGATGGGTCTTTTCTAATCCTTGATTTGATTCTAAATTTATGGCCATATTCAATTAAACTAGTCAAACCCAAAGGAAGATTCAGTAACTTATGTGAGCCTTTATGACTATTAGATTTATTTCTCTGGTCAAATTAATGAAGAGCGTTCTCTAGTTAATAGAGTTGCTGCAAATATGCCTAATATAATTTGATGATCAGTTTTAAGTTAAAGCCTATAATGCACTGAACTTAAATCATAGTATGTTTTAAAATTATTTTTTTTCTTGTTGCTAGTTTAAAATTTTCCTTAGCATCTTTCAGGGTCTTAGAATCTTCATATATATCAATAGCGATGTCACAACAGAAATGTAGACTTATGAATTGTATATATATATATTTTTTTTTAAAAATAATTGTATCTAAACTGTCTTTTCATAGCAAGATTTTATTCAAATTTGTTTTTATTAATTCTCAGAATAGTCCTATAAGATAGAAATAGTATTATGGTATTATTACACAGAACATAAAAGATGAAGTGATTATGCAGAATAACTTGACCTGCAATACCAGGTCTATAGCCTGTTTCTATAGAGTCTCAGTCTTTGAGCCCAATCAGAGATTATCAGTTGGGTTTACTTAAAATGTGTTTGTTGTTTATTTATTTTTGAGAGAGAGAGAGAATGCGTGAGGGTGGGGGAGAGGCAAAGAGGAGACAGAGAATCCCAAACATGTCTTGCCCTGTCAGCATAGAGCCTGATGTGGAGTTTGAACTCATAAATGCTGAGATCATGACCTGAGCCAAAAATCAAGAGTTGGACACTTAATTGACTGAGCCATCTGGGTACCCCCAAAATGTGTCTAACTTTCAATGAATTATTCTCAAGTTTGTAGTCTTTTAAATACTCTACCAACATCATTTTTATTTATCTGTTAGTTAAATTGCACAGTTTGATATGATCAATCATTATTGATTGTCTACTAGGTATAGGATGGTCAATTACATGACAGGCAGCAAAATTGCTTTCTTCAAGGAATTTACAATGTAAATGATGTATTGATATATTAAGAGTACCTTACCATGAAGTAGAATAATTTTAATAGTTATTATAAAACCTTTTAGGGGTGCCTGGGTGGCTCAGTTGGTTAAGCATCTGACTCTTGACTTCAGCTCAGGTCATGATCTCAAGATTCATGGGTTGAGGCCCCACAATGGGCTCTGTGCTCACAGGGCAGAGTCTGCTTGGGATTCTGTCTCCCTCTCTCTCTCTCTCTCTCCCTCCCCTGCTTGCTCTCATTCTCTCTCTCTCAAATAGAAATAAAAATAAACCTTTTAATTGTTCTAAACAATGAAAGTATTATTGATCAGAATTCACTATATAGTGATTCCATCCCTGGTCCTATAGTCAGTGGGACTTTGAGTTTATTTTTGTGAATGGTATTAAAAGTGGTCTAGTTTCCTCTTTGGCATGTAGCTGTCCAGTTTTTCCAGCACCATTTATTGAAAAGACTGCCTTTTTCCCATTGTATATTCTTGCTAGGGATTAGGTTAGATGGTTTGGGGAGTTTTGTTGCTGTTGTTTATTCCTTGAAGTAGGCCTTTATTCCTGTAAACCTCACTCTTCATACAGCTTTTGCTGCATCCCAATAATTTTGGACCATTGTGTTTCTATTTTCATTTGTCTCATTTGATTTTTATGTTTACCCATTAGTTGTTTAGCAGTATGTTCTTCTATATACCCTAACCTACTGTTGAGTCCCTTTAGTTTATTTTTTTCAGTTATTATAATTTTCAGCTCTGACTGATTGTATTTTCTGTCTCTTTGTTCAAGTTTTCACTGAGTTCATCCACTCTTCTCTCAAGGTCATTGAGTATATTCATGACCATTACTTTGAAGTATATATCAGGATATCACTTACCTGTTTTGTTTAGCTCTTTTTCTATGCTTTTTTTCTTTTCTTTTCTTTTCTTTTTTTAATTTGGGGCATATTGCTTTGTCATCTTATTATGTCTAATTCTCTGTGATTATTTTTTCTTGTATTAGGTAGGTCAGCTGCATCTCCTGGCCTTGAAAGTGGTGTCCCTGTGTTAGAAGAGCTCCATGGTGCCCTGTAATGCGATCTTCCCTGGTCACTAGAACCAGGTGCTCTAAGATTGCTTTGTATGGAGGCTCTGTGCACCCACTTGTCCTGGCAGAGCCACAAATGCTCTGGGTATGCTAGTGGGTAGAGCTGAATGCAAAGACCTACTTTGTCTGCTTCTGGCACACTGAGCAAGATTTGTTCCTGGTACAACTGAGAGGCCACTGATGGGCTTGCTGGTAGGCAGGGCCTGTCCTCATTCTTGCTGTTTGCAGTTTGCTGCTGTGGTAGCTGCAAACACACAGAAAGGACTTGCTTCCTGAACAACCAGCTAAGAGGCCCAGATGCAGGAACTAAAAGTGCCCTGGTCTATGAAATTATCTCCCCTGCTTCCCAGGGTGGGAGTCACTTTAGAAGGCTGCTGGTCCTGGCCAGGGCTACCTGATGGATGTGGTGGAACATGAGCCACTTTGGAGGGGTGCCTGCTAAGGCAGGCTGGGTGGATGGAGCAGGTATGTCCGTAGGGGAACACAGGGCAGGGTTTGTGGTGCTAGCAAGATAAAGAGTGTTAGAACTGGTCCCACAAGCATCTTGTTATCAGGGCTTGGGGAGGCAAGAAAAATGGTACCCACCAACACTTTTGTTCTTGGAGAAATCTGCAGATCCTTCAGCATCCTCCAGATGCCATTCTGGAACACATCCTAAAATCAGTCAAGAAATCACCCTAATGTATACTCCAGGGACTTTTCAAATGGCTGCTTATCTGCTGTGCTTCAAGTCACGTTTTCCAGTGTATGGGAAAGTACTATGCTTTCTTGGAGTTAGCCCCTCACCAGTTTTTACTTCTTAGAGTTAAGTAAGCCCTGCTAGTTTTCAAAGCTAGACATTACTGGAAATCATCTTTCTAATGTAGGTCCTCAGTGCCAGTGGTGCCCGGATGACTAGGGGTGGAGAATTATTTCCTCTCTCCTAATGCTTATGATGTCCCTTCCATTGGAGTTAGTTACTCAGGGGAGTGTTGTTCCTAACTAGGTCTCCACCCTTCCTACTCTTTTTGATGTGGCCTTCTCTTTAGGACTAGCTGTGGGAGATCTGTCCACCTAGTCCTCAGGTTGTTGGGGGTGTTAGCTACAATACATGTATCTGTTGCCTTGGTGTGTCCATGGGTGGAGGTGAGCTAAGGATCCTTCTACTCTGCCATCTTCCCTGCCACATCACTAAGATGGTATTTTCAATATATACTACTGAATTACATGGATATTCATATGAGAAAAAAATGTATCCTGATCCCTACCTTACACCATACCCAGAAGTAATTTGAGATGAAGTATAGATCAAAGTGTGAAATGCCAAGTAATATATCATCTTGAAGATGACACCAGAGGATGTCTTCATGTTCTTGTGGTCAGTAATAGTTTTTAAAATATAACTCAAAAACATTAACCTTTGCTAAAATGGACTTTATTAAAATAAGAACTTTATCCACCCAAAGTGATCATTGACATAAGTAAAAGTAGTCACAGGTGGGAAAAATGTTACATTGCCTATATCTGACAGAAAACTCTTCAAAATATATAGAACACCTACAAATAATTAAAAAAGGTAACTAAAAGTAAAATGGGCAAAAATATTGAAGACAATATGAAAATAGCCAATAAGCTTAAGAAAAGTTGCTCAACATCATTAGTCATCAAGAAAATACAAATTAAAACCACAGTAAAATACCACTATAACTCCACTTGAAGCCCCAAATCAAGAAGACTAATAATATCAAGTGGTGGTGAAGATGCAGAGCTACTGAGCCTCTTATTATTGCTGGTGGGAGTGTAAGTTGGTATAACTGCTTTGAAAAGTCTCCAGAACTATCTACTAAAATGAAAATATGTATACATATGAACCAGTAGACATAGAAAAGAAAGTTCATGATAGCTTTCTTCACAATAGCCCCAAACTGTAAACAACCTAAATGTCTATCCATAGAATGGGTAAATCAAATGTGATATATGAAAATTGTGGAATAATACACAGCAATGCAAACAATAAACTATTGCTATAGTTGTATGAACATGATTGAATCTCACAGAAAAACAATTGAGAAAAAGCATCATAACACAAATGTAACACATATTGTTTGATTCCGTTTATCTGCGGTTTTTAAAACCACAAAACTAACCAATGGTGGTAGAAGTCAAAGAGTGATTATCTTTGGATAAATGTACAGACAAAGAAGGCTGCCAAGAGTTCCAAAAAATGGGTGTGTTGGAAGTGTTCTGCATCTTTTCTTAGTGGTGATTGTATGAATGCATACACATAAAAATTCATCAAGCTGTATACTTAACATTTGTACAAGTTACTTCAAGTTTTATATTATGTGGTAAAGAGGGGAATAGCCTCACTGACCTTAAGATGTTCACAACCCAATCTGTGGAACCTGAATTACCTTATTTGGCAATGTAACTCAGATTTTGCAGAGGTCATTCAGATTAAGGATACTGAAACTGGGAGATTAGCATTAAAGTGGCCTGATCTAATCACACGAGTCCTTAAAAGTAGAAGAGGATGGAAGAAGGGTGAGTTATAGACATGAGGTGTAAGAGGAACTCAACCCATTACTGCTGGCTTTGAAAATAGAGAAAAGAAGCCATGAGCAAAGGAGTGTGAGCAGCTTAAAGTCTGGAGAAGGCAAAGTAAGAGATTCTTTCCTAGGACTTCTAGAAAGTAACATAATCCTGATGACACCTTAATTTAGTCCAGTCAGATTTCCAATCTATAGAACATTTCTGTTGTTCGCAGCCACTAAATTTGTGTAATTTGGTATAGCAGCAATACATAAATAACTACCATAAATTTAAAAAAAACCCAAAGAAACAAAAAACAAAACACTACCATTCCTCCTTTTTGAAAAGTCTTAAAAGCAACACTTACTTGCTTCCCCTAAACCTGGTTACTCTATCCTTAGAGTACCCACAGACCTCCATTTTACTACCATCATCTTATTTTACCTTATTTCCCTACTAGACTATAAGTTCTCTGCGGGCATTTTTATATCGTACTAAATCCCAGGTATTACTGTATGTGTGTCTATTTTATACAGTAGATGCTCCATCCATGTTTGGTAAATTAAATTTGCCCGTTTATCTGTATGAGAGGCAGCAGCCAGGACAGGCGTGGTACCACTAATGTGTTCTTTTAGCCTACTTAGCTAGCTTTTCACTGCAAAGATACATTAACGGTAGTGGTTCTGAATAATGAAGCTGAGGTTGTTTAAAGCAGCAGGTTGGCATCAGATGAAACATTTCCATATCATTCTAGATTAAATAAAACATTTACCATTTCATGCTTTCTTTCCTGGCAATTTTGCCTTGTCCTTCACGTTAGTGATTTGTTCCACATGGCCACTCATTTAGGATAATAGCAGGCCAAGAGGCGTGACAATGGGAGACAGGCCATACCTGATCACCAATATTCTATTATGCTTCTTTGAGCTGTGGGCCTGGTAAAACTGTCAGTGTCTTAAAATAAAGGAACTGAGCTTGGGTCCACGTATTAGGAATTCAATGACTGCAGCTGAAGTAATCAAATTATATAGTAAGTGGAGCCACATGGCTATAAAGGGAGGCCACCATCAAAATGAACTGTTTTTCTTGTGTCCAGTTGAATAACAAATATTTTTTAGCACCTATTGCATGTGCAGCCCTATAATAAGTACTGTGGCGGATATGAGAGAGAGAAGATAGGTTCCTTGTACTTCAAAGATGTATAATAAAATTGGGGAAATAAAGCATTTAAGAAAAATAACACAGAAATGGGACCAATACGCACAAGAAAAATGCAGAAGGAGAGAACATTTCATGCAGCAAGGCTTTGTGGAGTTGGTAGATGTCAAGATAGGAATTCTGCTTAGGAAATGGAGGGAGAAAGCTGAGGAGGCATGGTCAGTAAGTGCGCACGGAACATTTCAGGAACAAACCCTAGCCCCATTTGTCTGGAGCACAGTTTCTCAACTTTAGCTTTAGTGGCATTTTAGACTGTGTAGTTTTTTGTTGTGACAGCTGTCTTGGGTATTGTGGGATGTTTAGCAGTATCCCTAATCTCTGCCAACTGTGTGCTGATAAGTCCCTTTCCCTCCGAGTTGTGACAACCAAATGTGTCGTGGGGTTGGCGGGTGAGGGTAAAACTGCCCCCAGTTGAAAACCACTGTACCGGAGTAAAAGTTCACAGAGGGAACTCAAGGGAGTTAGGTGACGAGGAGTTTGAATTTTATTCTCTCTGTAATAGGGAACCACTGAAAACATTTGTGCTGAAGATTGTCAGGCTGAAAATGGCAGTTTGAAGGTAATTTATCTGATTGAGATCCCCAAGAAAAATTGGAGGAAGGCATTGTGGGGAAAAAGAAAGAATAACCCAAATCCTATCCCAATAATCCAAGCATGAAATGATGAAAATTGGCGGCAGCAGGACTAGGGAGCACTCAGGGCCTGCGGGTATTCTTACGGCAACTTCAAAGTACTTTGAAGTTTAGATCGGTGCTTTAACATCACATTGCATGTTTTATTTGAATACCAAATTCTTGGAGACAGTTCTTTTAGGAAGATGAAGCACAACTCCTCGCACCCACTCTTGGTCTTCCCTGGAGAGAAGAGCAGCCACAGGCAATCTGTAATCTAAAGCAATCTGTAGCTTGGGAAACTTGGCTGGGAACATTCTGCTGCCTGCTGGTTAGGAAAAGCAGTGTAGCAGCCCAGGACCAAGCATGTGGTGGTGTCCTCTGGGACCATACTGCAAGCCTGTGGAGAGACTAGCAGAAAGTTCTAAGCCTCCAGAAACCTCTGAGGCAATACTTTCTCTCTCATGCTCCATTCTCTCTGTAAATTTCAAATTTATACCAAAATATGGTAAAAAAATACATTTTAACAAGTATTTTTCTTTTTTTCCTATTGAAATTATGTGAGGAAAAGGGGGAAATAAATGTATTGTTGGCTCTCCATTCTGATGGCTCTTTCTTAATTCAGTGAACCAGGCTGGGATATTGGGAAAGCTGTCAGCATGGCTGAGCTGCGTGGAGGGCCACTTCTCTTGTGATTAAAAGTTACAGTGCAATGCATTTACATGTAATAAAGATGTGTATAAGGGAAAAAAGGAAACAGAAGCTTAAAGAGATTAATAAAAATTGAGAAAGTTTTCCAAATAGGGTAATACAGAACTAGCAATTTCAAAAACAGCAAATATTGTAGCTAATAAATATTCCCGTTCTCAAACTTAAATCAGCTCAGTAATATTAAATGAGAAATTTTCTGGGAGAAAATTTCAACTATTACTGATGAGGTTTAAAAATAAACCTGAACGAATGGACACAAAAGGATTTAACTAGGTGGAAAGATTAAACAAGCATTGCAGGTGTCATTTCTTCCCAATTCACTTTACTTAATTTTGAGTATTTTGGGAAAACACACATGATTTTAAAGAATTTGAAATTCTCATGCAATTGAGATTACCTTCCCTCAAAAGTTGTGAAAATGTGAGAAATTGAACACAAATAAAGTAGACCTTCCAAAAGTTAAAACGTGAAAGAAACAAAATAAAACAAAAACAAGTTAAAAGATAGGGCTGCAAAAACAGATTTCTAGCATAAAATAGCTTAGAAGAATATATAGACCTTTGTGGAGTAATATTTCAATTAAAATATTTTTAAAATATTAAAAGCAACAACAGCAACACTGAAACTCATAGATAGGTGTTCATATTTAGGATATAATGGTAGATTCTAGAGATTTCCTCAAATAGATGAAAATTTCCCCGAGGAAATTGTCCCTGAGGACAACACCACCATATTTTTCATTTTTTCCCACATATCCTCATCCAGTAAAGTGATAGGGAAATCACAACTTTCAATCAGGACTTGTTTGAATTAAATTCACCATGACCCATTGGTAAAATTATTTGTCAAAAAAAAGAAGCTCCTGAATGTCATGGTAACATACCACAGGTTGAGGACATGTTCTACTCAACAGAAATATGGTGTATTACCTGCAAACTCAGGATTCAAACCCCTGGGTTTCAAATCCTGCCTTCAGTGCCTTCTAGGTATATGACCGCAGGAGATTTTTTAAAAATTCTCTGTCTGCATACATATATTTACATATGTACATATGTATGTATATATGTATTCATACACATATATAATACATTAAATATATACATAAATGTTTCATCAATGGAAACTCATTGGCATGGTGAATACAAATTAAAGTGAATATTTTAATATTTTGAATATTTTGAATATGAGTATTTTTAATGTGTTTTATTTATTTTTGAGAGACAGAGAGAGACAGTGTGAGCAGGGGAGGGTCAGAGAGAGAAGGAGAATATGCGTATTTTTAAAGTGCTGACTTTTTAAAGGGACCTGCTAGGAAGTTTTTTAGGATAATAAGAATCACCTTCAGATTTATATTCAGTGGCTGTGGATTTTAATATACTGATTTGCTGAAAGCAGAGAGTTCCCCTCAATCATGAATCACTTAGGAGTCAGCAATGAGTAGAAAAAGCATGATCTGGGGTCAGATCTTGGCTGTAACACTGATATTCTCTATGACTTTGCTCTCTTGAGCCTCATGCCCTTGCCGGTAACTAAGAGCTGATGCCTACCTCCATTGTTTGGAGAATTAGTGTGTATACCATCGACTGCAGGGTCTGGGCCACAGAAAAGTTTAATGTCCCATTTACCTGTCTCAAGAAAAGAGACTGATTTGTATTACTATATGGAGGTTCCTCTGATTCTTAGAAAACAAAAAATTGGAGAACCTCTGGTAGAAAAGTTCTCATTCTCCATATAAATGCAAAAATATTTCCATTTCAATGACAATCAGTCCCAAAGGCATGTCTCTCAATCACTTTGACTTTTTCCATCATATACATGAAGCAGATGGGCCTGGTTCAAGTGGGCTGCAAAGCTTGCTGGGGAAGGAACAGACAAAACATTAAAGAATAAGGTCCTGTATTATGATTTTTGAGGCAGAGGCATATCTGCTTTGTAGCAATCACTTCCTTGGCCCATGAAACTCTTATTTTTTATTGACTATAGAATGTAGACATACTGTCAAGGGATTTAAATCAATTTTATACAATCACTTTCTTGAACTACCATTACTCCAACAAGATTCATATCTGCAGCTGATTTGGAGAGAATTGTGACTAAAATATCAGAGCTGCAGCTCTTATTGAAAAATTCCTCTCTGTAGATTGTTATTTTTCTGGCATTTAAAAGCCTAATACCAGAAAGAAATGAAATTTCATTTTGCATCAGCCTCTTTAAATGTGGCTTTTAACTATCATAATTCCTGAGTCTGGCTTCACACATATCACATTACTCCAAACAGAACATTGGGATTAATGGTCTGGTATTAAAAGCAGAAACAAAAATGCAGTTGCTTGGGGAGGCACTTAAGTACAGTAATACCTGGCAGAAGAAAAGAGTTGATACACAGCTGAAAAGCTAGCTTTGCATTAGGTATCAGTTCAACAGTGTTGGAAAGTAACAGACCATTCTTCCATTTACTGGCATTCTGAAACTGTGGGTATAATCGATGTATTTAACCCTTGATAAATTGGGTTCATTTACTGCAACATTGAAAATAAGTAAAAAAAAAAATACCAATTCAGATCTCTCTCCCTCTTCGCCTTCTGACTACTGGGATTCCCGGTCATTAGTTGAAAAGAGCCAGAACACTTAATTCTTATCAGGTCCTCAATATGCCTATCTAATACTGTCTAGGCACTGTGGACACAAAAAGAAGAAGAAATGATTCCTGCTCTCACATACTATTATGAAAGGGAGATGTGATCAGTTAATAGCAAATAAAGGTGCCTTAAAGTACAAATAATAAAAAACTGGCATCTAGTTTGAGACCAGTTGAAGAACAAATGAAGACCTAAGTTCCCTAACTCGAATCTTAGAATGTCCACAAAGAAGAAAAGGAGATTAATGGGTTTCAGAACACATTTCCCAAATAAAATAAAAGCACTGTGAAACAATTTGAGAGTACAGTGATGTGGCCTCTGGACATGTATTTGTGGGAGGGATGTTGGGGCATGGCTGAAGACCAAAAAGGATGAGGAAATAAAAAGTAGCTGCAACATGAGAGGGCTAAGAGGACTTTGGAGGTTGCTAGAAATTGTTTTTTAAACACGTCCTTTCCTCTCTATTATATTGCTTTGAGTATATTTTGGCCCACACACAGCTACAATGGGAGAGAAAATTTGCAGTCCAGTACCAGCCCAGTTCTGTACCAGCCATAGTCAGTAGCTCATGAGCATGGAAATGGAATGGATATGAAGAGATGCTACATCAACAACTGAAGACATGTGGATCTGTCCCAGAACATCCTTCTTCTGGCTTTCTAGTCCTTGCATCTACAACCAGGGGACCCCAGGTAAGAGTATTACCTGGGACTGGAGGTATTAGGAGAGTCACTGCAGCTAGGAGATGCCTATGGGAAAGGTAAGGGAAAGTGTCTAAGGGGAAGGTAAGGGAGATGGAAAAGGAAAAGTTCAGCTATAATCTGAATTAATGTATGGGAAAGGAGAGTTGAGAAACTATCTCAGAGGATATTAAGACAAGATAGATCAGAAACTAGGGGCTCTAGCATCTCTGAGAACGTTTTCCTCATAGAAATGACTGTAGCTGGTGACTATTTTATGTAACATGTAAATATTTAGTAGTTATATATTATATACACATATACAGAGATAGATATCTATATATCTATGCATATCTTTATTATCTATTTATCTTTCCATCCAACCATCCAAAGAAACCATTTAACGTCACTAGAAATTATTTTAACTGCAGACAGCAAATGAAGCATTCATTCACAAAATCTAGTAAATCTCAGTAAAAACCAGCCAGAGTATGGAACTGGAGTCACAGCCCGCTCCTTGCCCAACCACACCCCAGTCTGCCTTGCTTAGGATGATGGAAACTCTACTCAGGTTAAGTGTGGCCAAGAAGACAGGCCTCGCTCTCTCCTCGGCTCCTAGTCCAGGACATGGTATCTCAGTGGGAGAGGTGGAGCCTAACCATGTCTCATCACCCCTAGCTCTGAGCTGCAGAAGCTAAATTTCTGGCAAATATAGCTGAAAGGTCAGGAGCTCCCTTCTGCCACCTAGTTCTGACATGTACGCATGGAATGGAGGGCAAGAATGCTGGGACCCCCTTTAACCTTGCCCAGGCTTACATGTAGGCAAGAGGCTCCGCACTGGGAAAGGTAAGCTGAAGCTATGGGAAGCTAGTGCCCCCACCCCTAGCAACTCAGGAATGCTACTCAATATAAGTAAACCACTGCACACACATCCCAATGTTTATAGCAGCACTATCAACAACAACCAAAGTATGGAAAGAGCCCAAATGTCCATTGACTGAAGAATGGATAAAGAAGATGTGCTATATAGGTACAGTGGAATATTACTCAAGAATGAAAAAAATGAAATCTTGCCATTTGCTGGAATGTGGATGGAACTAGAGTGTATTATGCTAAGCAAAATAAGTCAGAGAAGGACAAATATTGTGATTTTGCTCATATGTGGGATTTAAGATACAAAGCAGATGAACATAAGGGAAGGAAAGCAAAAATAATATAAAAACAGCATTCTGCTGCTTCAGGTTCCAGCTCACCAGCAGGGAACCTCTGCTTTTCCTGGGAGGTCATGACTTCCTGGAGCACTTGTTGTCTGGTGGTGAGCAAGGTGGTGTATGAAGGCTATTTTGACGCACTGTGACCCAAAATGGGTCAAGTCTCCCCAGTGGTGCTCATCCCAGAACCTGCTGCTGAGAGAGCTGAGGCTTTGGTCTGCATAGATGCTCAGCTGCTCTCTCTTCTCTGTGCTGATTCCCCCTCTTGCCTTTCATAAGTATTGATTCCCCAGTAAACACCTTGAACACCTACCTCTTTTTCCTTCAGGTGAGCCCAATCTGTGACAGAAACAAAGATAACACTGATACAGAAAACATAATGAAATCTAAGAAGAGAGTTCAGAAAGGTTGCTGATCAGAGGTTCCATATTTTTTAAAAGACAATTTTCTATCTATGCTAGATTAGCAATTTAAAGATCAAGTTTCTCACCAATAACAAGTAAAAAGGCTGGATAAAATATGGAGAACATATGTTTGAAAGAATTAGCCAAAAAGATAGGACTTGAAGGACCAGGAAAAGACAGCTTTTCCTTTGATGTATTTGTTTTTTTTGTTTTAAATTAGCACAGCAGTGAGGCTAAGAAGCAAAGCATAAAAAGTAGCCACTAAGAGTCAGGAATTATCAACAGAAATTTAAAGAGTCCCACTTTTAGGACTGAGCAAGAGGGGGAAAAAGCCAGCTTTGAAGAAAAGAGGTAGAAAAGTCCACTACAAAGGTATAGTTAAACTGTGTGCCATGAACTCAAGAACCAATCAATAGGCAATGGAATAAAATAGAAAACCTAAAATCACAGTCATCTATGAAGAGGTGGCCTCACACTTAAGCAGGGCAAAGAATGGATTTTTGAAGAAGTATGTTGGAAAAGTAGGTTCATTGTATTGTAAGCCATAAAAACAAAATTTTACTATCTCACCCCTGAACTCCTGATGGACTAGAGGCCCAAATGTGCAAGTATAAAGCCACTACAAGAAAACCAAAGAAGAATATTTGTCATTTGGGATGGTGAAGGAATTTTTAAGCAACACACCAAAAGAAAAATACTTGCAAGCAGAAAAATTGATGAATTTGCCATGAATTACTCCATAGATGAAGTTACCAGCTTTGTGACAAGATTTGAGGGGAGTAGTTGCACCATTTACACAGACAAGGAATTGATAACTATAATATAAAAGAAGACTTGGAAATAAGGAAATGAGAAAGAGAAATCTGGGGAAAACATAAAAAACAATTCACAGAAAGATCAAATGGCTATAAATAATAGTAATGATGAAACTATTGATAATAGTCATAATAGAAATAGCTAATACTATATTCCTAATAATTAAGTATATAACATATATTAATTTTTAAAACAGTTATGATAGTTCTCTGAAGTAGGTATTTTAAATATGTAAACAAGTATTCATCTTTATTAATCGCCTCAGAAATACAAATCACACCAATCAGATACCACTTTATAAGGGCCATTAGAAAATATAAGAAACCTAAAAACAAGTGTTGTGAGGGATATAAGAAAATAGGGATCCTCATGTACTACTGTGGGAGTTTCATTTGAGAGATCTATTATAGAAAAAAAATAGTTCAGTGTTCAGAGAAGTTAAATATGTGAATACCCTCATAACCCCTCCATTTATATCTTGGGTTTATGGTGAGACATAAACAATGAGACCCAATTCAGAACTATCTGAGGTAAAATTTGGGTAAAGAAAGTAAGCTGTTCTGGGGCATCTGGGTGCCTTAGTCAATTAAGTGTCTGACTTCGGCTCATGTCATGATCTCACAGTTCATGAGTTCAAGCCTCACGTCAGGCTCTGTGCTGACAGCTCAGAGCCTGGAACCTGCTTCAGATTCTGTGTCTCCCCCTCTCTCTGCCCTTCCCTTGCTTGTGCTCTGTCTTTGTCTCTCAGAAATAAACATTTAAAAAATTTTTAAAAAGACAGTAAGCAGTCCTTACTCTAAAACAGGATAAGAAATATGTAATATCACATGTGGTAGAATACCATACAGGTAATGAAACACACACACACACACACACACACACACACACACACACCATCATGAAGGGCAGCTGGAAATAGAATGAAATTTATAGCACAATATCCTTCAGGGAAACCAAAACACACATAACACCAATTTTAAGTTCATGTATATATCTGCATAAATCTGTAAAGATGGATTTGACAGATACATATTCAAAATACTGGAATGAGTACCTAGGCAGGGAGAAGAATGAGAAAATGCTAGGAAATGAGGCGTTGCTATATTTGAAAGTGGGGGATGGAGGAAGGAGACAGCTGGGGGAGAATATTGTATTTTTATTTTGAGAGTATAATCAATTCAGTTTTATATACTTAAGGTCTTAAGTGGAAAGAGGAAGGGACAGTAGAAGTAAGGAATGAAGGAAGGGAAGAAATATCATCACAAGCTAATTGAAGCACTTGGGACATTTCTCATCTCCTATACAGGGAAGACTTAATCCAGCAATTTTGTCTTCATTTCTCTAGGAGTTTGTTGGGATGATCTGCTGCTTATAATTCATCTGGGCACGATATTCATACTCAGCCCAGTAGCAAGAGGGCTGCATTAGCTCTAGTCCACTTGTATGCAATGATGTTCAGAATGATACACACACACACACACACACACACACACACATGGAGGGAGGGAGGGAGAGAGAGAGAAAGAGAAAGAGAGAGAGAGAGAGAGAGAGAGAGAGAGAGAGAGAGAGAGGTGACAGTCTTTGTAGCCTCTCTTAGAAGAAAGGAATTTTTCCAAAAATTCACAGTGGACCTTAACTCCAATCTCATGAGCCAAACTTTGGTCAAATGTTCTTTCCTGCAATAATCACTGGCAAAGTGATGGGGTTATTCTTGGAAAATTATTCCTGCCAATGGAGCTAAAAGCAGGGTTGGCTTGACCTAATGTAGTGGTTCTCAACTGGGGGTAGTGTTGCCCCCAAAGGGACAATTGTCAATGTCTGGAAACTTTTTTTATGTTATTACAACAGGGGTCAGTTGCTACCTGTATCTAGTGAATAGAGGCCAGAGATGCTGCTAAACATATCACAAGGCACAGATAGCCTCCCACAACCGAGTCACCTGTCAGTATTTCTGCCTTGTGGCATGTGAGTTCTCTGCAGGAGGAAGAGATTGCTAAAGAATTTAGAAAGAATCTCTAAATAGTAAGAAGGAAGAGGAAAACATAATTATTTCTTAAAAAGATGTTTTAGCATGCCAAATAGGGGGAACTGAGGTATTACTCCATCTGGTGGAGGATATATGTAGGTGAATGAATAGTTTTGAGAATGGCTTAGGAAGGCTTTTGGGGGGATGATTGAAGCCACAGTGTCTAGAATTCTATAAGAGTCCCAGCCTTGCAATTTACTAGCTGTGTAAATTTGGTGACTTATTTTATCTTTCTGTAAGGTGTATAGATACAGTGTCAGTATATAAAAATGAATTGCATTTTTCCACACACCAAATATCAAAGTTGAGAAAAATAGTTTGTGACCTCACTTAGAAAACATGCATCGTTAAATCTAGAAAAATATGTAGATGTATACGTATGTAATATGTATATGTCTCTTGAGCCATGGAGCAGTATTCGTTAATAAGAGAACTGTTAGAATTTTCTTGGGTTAGAGCTGAGCTTAGACACAGAGTCAGGGTATCAGAAGTGTCTGAAGGGGTGGTCAGAGGCCTTTATCTGTCATCTCCCTTCACTCTTATCATACATCGCTACTTGCCTTCTTCCAGTTTTTAATAAGTGGACTTCTTTTCCTTTTAAAACTTACTTCTAAGTCATTTGCTAATATCCTTGGATTTTCAAAACCGACAGAGGCACATCTGAGATTGAGATGATGGCGATAACCACAGACTCCCTTAAGAAACAGAGCTTCATCCCGCAAATTCAGTGATGGAAGGGGTTGCTGCAGGTCATATCAGAAGTCTCATAAAGAGATCCCATGGGAAGGCTAAGTCTTGGGATGATCTATGGCTTTCAAATTCATTGCGCCCTCCCCACATGGAGATTCTCCAAGGGATACAGAAGTGTTCTTTGGAGCAGAGCTGGAAAGAAGAAATAGAAACAATCTCATGAGACTGAGTTAAGGTTAGTAATCTGTTCAGTTTTGAAAGGACTGAAGATGCAGATTTTTGAAAGAAACACAAAGTCACTTAAAGTAATAAGCCATTTAAAGGATTTAGTGGGAGAGAAATAAATTACTAGAAAGATTAATGTGTTTCATTTTTCTTTAAAATTCTACCTCATAAGAATAAACAATATGGGGTAAAGGCAGCAAAATGGACATTATCCTCTATTTTTTCCCAGATAGTAGAGAATACAAATTTCAGAGGTGAAGGCAAAGACATTCATCCCACCAGCTCTGTGGGGAAGGAAGAAAAAAAAAAAAGCAATATGTTCTGTACTTCATTTCTATTCTAACCATCAAGTCTCCAACAGTTTCTCCTTAAAATGTAAAAATGAAAATAAATTGCATTCAAGTGCCCAGTGAAAGATAAGAAGGATGTGGTTTGTTTTTGTTGTTATTTCTTTATAGTTCAAATATGTCCGTGGCTCTTCTTTTCAGAATGACAAGTGCTCACGGTCAAAGACGCAGTTGGTCTATGCCCCCCAGGGGGGCTTTGTTGTCAGCAAGTTGCTGAGCTGCATTCTGAGGGTAGGATGAGGTCAATGAGGGGCAGGAGCATGTTAGTGTTCTTGTTCAGACTGCGTACAGGATACAACATCCAACCCGGTTGAGATTGAACTGTACTCTGTCACTGTCGTGATGAAATGACACGTCATCCTTTGGGGTTCTCCTAGAAACAGGGTCCAGATTCACACAAGTCCTCTCTATTTTCACCATTTTCTAAGCATTGATGTCAACCTAATAAAAGACTGGTAAGGGTTAAGAGTTTTGTCTCCTTTAAAATTTCTTCTCTTTTCATGTAATTATCCCAGCACCTGGCTAACAGTCATGGGCTTTGCTACGGCATACACTTTGGAGGAAGTGCACCTATACTTTCTGTTCAATTGGGATGCTGGGCTGTTTCCACTTGCAGAGATTAACGTCCAAAAGATATACCACTTTCTTTGTTCTTCTAGAATTAAAGACATGTGTATTCTCAGGGTAGATGCCCCAAAGTGGTAATCATTGCTCCTACCATTGCTACAACATGTTGACCATTGTTTGCAAACTCTATGTACCACCTAAACTCTCTCCTTTAATCATTCTTTCTTTCCTTCTTTCTGTCTTACCCTCTTTATCTCTCTCTCCTTCTCTCCCTTCCATTTTTTCCCTTTTGCTTTCTATAAATGGAATTTAAAGACATTTTTTCACTGTTAATTGACAATAAAAATTTTTTAAAATGAAAACAAATGTTACTGAATTTCAACCATATTCAGTTGCCAACCAAAGATTTTAAGCCTCAGACTTGATCTTTTTGTTGTTGTTCTTTTATCTTTTTGTTCAGAAAAGAAATTCGTAAGTGTTTTTGATAGTTTAGCCAAAAGGTTCTTGTTCTTGATGTAATCAGAAGAAATGGAAAGGGAATAGATTTCATACAATGGCTCAAAGTTGACCAATGCCCTGTTCATGTAACACTCAAAAGTTTGTTATCTCTTGGAACCAGAACAGAAAAACACTGGATTACATTTTTTTTCTTTTTGTTTTTGTTTGACATAATCATGGTTGCAGGGCCTGCTCATTGCAAGCCTGTTTGTTCAACAAGTTCTTATTGACCATGAACTTCATACTGGGCACTGTTGTAATTGCTGGTGAAAAAAGTAGGAAACAAAATGGAAAAAAAAATCCCTTCCCTCATGGAATCGCATTCTATGGGTTGTTATACAAAACATACAAATAAGCTATACATACACAGTTAGAGAGAGATCCATGTAATAGGATCTCAGAAAGCAGAGAAGAGGAGAGGGAGTGCTGGCGAGGAACATAGTGAGAATTGGTAAAGAACGAGTCAGACAGCAAGAGCAGCATGAGCAGCATGAGCAAAGGGCATGTCTGCTCCAGAGGATGGGTGCTGGCAGTAGCAGAGTGGGCAAGGGGGAGCTTGGCAGAGATGAGGACAGAGGGTAGCTGGAGGGGTGGGCGGACTGTGTGCAGACTTGTGGGTCATGTTGGTTTTCACTCTGCAGGGTGCATTAACAAGCTGACCATAGCCTACCTGGATTGCATGCTACCAACTTGCAGCTCTCTTCTCCCTAACTGATCACATCACCCCTTCCTGTTTCCCCTCAGGTGGCCTGCAGTTTAAACTTTTGATTTCCTCTGGGGTCCTGTTCTCAGGATTAGATCTGAAAAACATAAAATGAGGTAGGGGACTGTTATCACTGGAAAGTTGGTGGGGGTGGGCAGTGCTTTAAAAAGCTTTCTCTCCTGTTTGGGTTTATCCCTGAATAGTTAGGTCAGTGCCCTGCTTTGGTATGCTGCGACAGAGTCAAGGAGAATAAGACAGTTTTGCAATTTTTGTTTTATGTATGCATACTTGGGTTCATAAAATAGTTACTTAACCAGAAGGACAGGGGAAAAACTAGGAAAATTTCAGAAAAGGCACATTAAAATATCTCTAAATTTAGGCAGAAATATAAACTAGGTGAAACTATACACAATGAGTCAGAGTAGAGCGATCAACTTTGTGATTGCTAGGTTGAGAGGAATAAGATCCTTGCAGATACTAATTCTTCATGGATTTGAGGAATGAAGATGCTGGCTTCATGTTACCATGGTTTCAGGGAAGTTGAAAGTCTCCCCTGGATGCCATCCCATATGTTATTATACGGCAGATCATTTGGATTGAAGGAATTAATGATAAATGTAGGTTATCTGGGAGTAGCGACTTAAAACTTCATAATCAGTGATAGATGCCATAGCTAGGACTAATTCATCTGATTAGCTTATCTTCCAGCGGGAGATTAAGACCATCATGTGTTTGTTCAGATATAGGAGGAAAGGGAGAATTTGAGAAAGGTCCAGAAAAAGGGGCTCTACTTATATAGGACTTCCTATTGAGAACCATGGCCAAAGCGTGCGTGCGTGTGTGAGTGAGAGAGAGACAGAGACAGAGACAGACAGACAGACAGAGACAGACAGACCCATACACTACAGGGTTTTGTTTATGTCCTCAATGCAAAAAATATCATCTGAAGCATAACAGGTACTCAAAATACTTTTTTTGAGTTAATTTACTGACTACATCGATGGTTAAAAGGGGAAAATAAGGAAAAGGTAGTATGTAAATACCTCTAGGATAGAAAATACTTTGACTAAAGACCAAAATGACTACTTCAATTGGCTTTCCTGAGACTGATGAAATGAAGAAAGCACGGTAGTGGACGAAGAGGGGCAACATAAAGTGTAGAGTAAGGAAATCACCAAATCAAGCCTTGTCACTTTTATAAGTGCCTCAGATTGAAAGAGAAAAAGTGGTTTGTCGATAAGTATTCTATAGATACTTGACCTTGATATCAGGGGCCTGAGGACCAGGGCCAGAGTATTCTCTGCCTCTCCAACAGCTTCAGAGTAAATAAGGTGCTAGGATCTCATTTAAAAAGACTATTCTTGTCACTAAAGGTACAAATGGGTTTCAGAATGTGTTTGTGTTTGCACTGGGTGTGGTGGTAGAGAGATATCTCATAGATAGTATTCTTAATAGGCTGTTAAGTTGAGGAAACAGCACTGACCTGGTATTTTACTATTGTAAATGAGGCTGACCCTCTCTATCAGGCAAGTCTAAATTTGTATGATGCTTGTACACTTGGGAATGCATCAGAATCACTTGGAGACCTTTTACAAATATAGGTCCCTAAGCCCATGGTGATTTAGGTTTACTTAATTTATAACTTCCTTTTTGTTTTGAATAAATTTCTCTAGATAATTCTGAAGTTGCCCTCCTGACAATAGGAACCTACCTTGGTAGGAATCTCAGCTACCTTTGACAATTTTCTTAGACTTATAAATCTTATATTTCTCCTTTGAAAAATAGAAGTACTGATAGTAGCTTCTCTTGGGGTGCCTGGGTGGCTCAGTTGGTTAAGTCTCCAACTTCGGCTCAGGTCATGATCTCCCAGTTCATGGGTTCAAGCCCCACGTATGGTTCTGTGCTGGCAGCTCAAAGACTGGAGCCCACTTCATATTCTGTGTCCCCCCCTCTCTCTCTCTGCCCCTCCACCACTCATGCTCTATCTCTCTTGTCTCAAAAATAAACCAAGACAAAAAATTTATAAAAGTTAGTAACTTCTCATCGTAACATCATAGTGTCCAAGTTACACTGTACACTTTTGCCTCATCATATACCAGGTCTATAACCTTGGTTCCATGTTCCTCTTAGTTATTCACACTTTTGGAGTAAATCACATCTTGTCTCAAGGGACAAGACTTAGTGGTCAATAGCATGGCCTTTGAAGTCAGGTATTCAGAATTCTATACTGTCACTTACTTGCTGGGGAATTTGCTCAAGATCTCTGAAGCTCGTTTGTATAGGTGTGTTTGTGGAGTTTTTGGTTTTTGTTTGTTTTTATCTTAAAAAGGAGAATAATATCCATAACTCTCTCATGGAGTTATTAGAAGGATTCAGATAGCATGATGCCTTTAAGGCACTCATCATAGTGCCTGGCACAGAATGAGAAGTGACACTTGGTCTTTGGATTTGTTGCATTGGCATTCAAAACCAGAGTTGAGTATGTGAAACAAGATTCCATTTTAATTATGAAAAAGAATATGTAACAAAAGGGGCCAGTAGGGAAAATATGATTTGAGACCATGTTAAGTGTAGGGAAAGCAAAGTTCCTGCAAATTTCGGGGTAGGGGGCAGGAGAGAGAGTTTGGCTATGCATTAGAAAATAAGTAGCATACATCCAAATCTAGGTCTGGAAAACATCCTCAAAATCTGCTCAGAATAATGGAATTTTAAACCTTAAAGGACCCCGAAAGCCAGCTTCAAGCATGGTTAAATAACTTGCCTGAGGTCACAGAGTGGCAGGCTTAAGATGAGTTAAATTCTAGTATGTTGTTCAGATATTAAACATAATCCAAATGAGTGAAAAATAACTATAGCAAAAGTAGTTACTGAAAATACCCACATTTATCTTCCACATTCCCAATTTTTAAGCTTACTGACCTGCCACCATGTTTCAGGCTAACTTCTTTGTTTGGTTTATTATATTATGACAGTGATTGAAATATGGGTGAGTTCATTTGTGAATAAGGGTGAAAAATGGTATCTTCCAAGGAAGAGCATTATGAGGCTTGCATTCAAAGGGCTCAGTATAGTGCCTCAAGCGCAACAATTGCTAAAATTTGTTAGTTGTTGCATTAATGCTGTTAAATGCTTCCTTAAGTAATGTTTCAGTGTCACCCTCCCCAAATGTGTGCATTTGGACCTAAATTATCACAATTTATACAAAATTCAGACCTTCTAGAAGGAATATCAGAGCTCATCAACTGGATAGAGAAGTAATTTTGGTGATCACATACTTTTTGGAATCCCTGAAATGAACTTTGATAAGTCTTATAAGTATCCAAGAATAGAAAGGAAATAATATTTAGAATATGCTTACTATGTTCTTGATGCTTTCCCAAGCAACTTATCAACATTTTATTATATTCTCCTAACAAAAGTCCCTTTTGATTTATCAATATTTCTATGTTACAGATGAAGAAATTAAGTCACAGAGAAGTTAAATAACTTGGCCAAATCATAATTAGTGGTAGAGAATGAATTCAAATTCTGTCTCCTTTCTCTTTATCCTTCCTCTACTTCTTTTCTTTCATCATCTTCTCTCTTAAGTAGTTGAAAGTGTTCTAACTAAATGTTTGAATTATTGTAAAAATGCAACAATTGTTTGTTGGCCAGTTACTCTATGACAGGGCTGGTCTTAGTCTATAGATAGAATAATGATAAAAACTTCATCATGAAGTAGAGGGAAAAGTGCTCACCTAAGTAACTTTGGGAATGAGTGGAGTCTATAAAACTAAAGGCAAAATAAACAACATAAGCACTGTACCGTAGTTGATGAAATTGTCTGCCATGGGGCTATTTTGTGCAAGTGTACTGTAATTGAACAATTAAGTAAATGGATGATAGATAGTGGGAGCCAGGCTTTTCAATGTTGCAGTGGGAGTTTTCAGATAAGCAAGAAAGGGACACTGTAATGATCTATTTGATAATAGAGGAGTGCGGGGGACCAGCACACGCACCAGAGTCTAAGGGTCCCTGAGTAGGGGGTTGGTGTCGGTGCAATATCTATAAGAAAGGAGACAGATAAAGTGAATGGTGGCAAGATTGCACTTTATTGTGATGCTTAGGATCTTTATATACCATAAGTGATTACATCATTTTTCTAATGATTACATTGTTTGTTACTTCTAGAAAAAAAAATTATTATTTCCATGGTAGTGAAAACAGAAAATCAAAACAGAAACGAGGCACAATACAGAAGATCAAAAAACATAATTTATCACTCAAAATACATCAGCAGGGGTTTGTTTTATATACATAGTGATATTATTAACCAAAGCTTATGACGAGGCCATTTCTTCTTAAAGGTTTAAACAATAGTCTGTGAGTAACGTGCCCCTAACTAGGGAGGAAGTTTCAATCAGAAAATCTGCCCATTTACTGAAACCACGATTACCAAGTGGCATGAACAATAGGAGAATTAACCCCAGTCTCTGATCCACTTAAGTCAAGCAGTCAAGAGCACACAATTTCAAGCAGGGGAAGCAGGGTCCCAAAGGCCACACAGCACTGCACCCCACTCTCCTAGGACCTTTGTTCTTTTGTCCTGATCCTCAAATAGGGGGAGGGCCAACCGTTATCCAGGGTAGCGCCTTCCTAGACAAGGCTAGGGACTTTGCGATTACATACACTCCCCCCGGAGGCTTTGCCATCCAGTGGAATCACCTCTGAGGGCTTTTTGGCTGGAGGGGCCCCAACAGAGGAGAGTTGGAGACATCAATACAAATTCATGTTTAGCCTACTATAGATAGAGATGGTTATATATAGAAAATTTTATAAATATACAGGCTAGTACACACACAACTATTTCTTGATCTGCCAGTGGAGAAACCTGAGAAATAGAGACATTCCACTGACAATGAGCACATATAGCTCCCAGATCTTTGTTTCTAACACCATTCTCCAATAAAAGAAACCAGGGTTCCTTGGAGAAATGGCTGCTTCTAGGGTGGCATAAAATATACAAAATAATCCTATGTTTTACAGTACCAGGAAATGCAGAAGTGGTCAAAGGGAAAAAAACCCCACCATGGTGGGACAGATATGTCAAATGGACACAGGAGTCAACTTGAAAGAGCTCCCAAAGGCCAAAGATAGAAACATTTGAATAACAGTAAAGTAGTAACAGACTGTGACCCAAAAGCATAAAATAAATATCCTTTAGTGCATTCATATATAAATACATTATTAAATAAGTAATAAGTAAATAAGTAAGATAGAAGAGATATATTTCCTGAGCAGAAGAATTCTAAATCACGTCTGTGGTTACTCCACCTTCAAAGAGATGGAGGATAACCCTTTACTGCTTAAGTGGGCTGTGTACTGTGACTGCTTTCCAAAGAGCACAACGTGGAAACAAGAAAAAAGGATAGGTCTGCAGTTCAGAAATCTGATAGACACTTCCCAGTCAATGTGATTGAGGTCAACATCAATTATAATAAATCATGTTGATAGTATATACCCTTGATTGGATGGAATTAAAATGGCTCCACATTTGAGATTTTCCTCCCCACCAATAACCCATAACCCAAGTGAAATCATGTTAGATACTTTAAACAAATCTCAATAAAAGGATATTTTAAAAAAAATACCTGACCACTACTCCTCACAACTGTTAAGGTCATTAAAATTAAGTAAAATCTGAGAAATTGCCATAGCCAAAAAGTCTAAGGTGACATTATGAATAAATGTAATCTGATATCCTGGAAGACATACTGGAATAGGAAAAAAAACAATGTTAGTAAAAAGAAAGGAAAGAAGAATAACCTTCAGTTAATGGTAATGTTGGTTCATTAATTGTAACAAATGTTCCATTTTAACTTGGCATGTTAATAATAGTAGAAACTGGGTCAGCTTATGGGAGCTCTTGGTCCTATCTTTAAAATTTTCTGTAAATCTAAAACTGTACTAAAGTATAAAGTTTTTCTAAGAAAACAGTTTAAGCTGGGTGACTGGTCTTATAGAGATTACAGACTAGTGGGAAGATACACTAAATCGGTGAGGGAAGGAGAAATGTTTGGAGCAGTTAGTAGGCTGTTAAATAATACCTTAAGAGATTACAGACATTTGGATGAGAGTGGTAGCATTCTAGGGGTTGAAGAGGACAGTTTGAGATTTATTTGGGAGGCGAGTGAGCAGAATTGTTGAATGTTTGGAAATAGCATTGGTTTTGACTCACACAGACTAATAAATGGTGGTGGTACTGCCAGGATAAGAAAGAAATATTCTCAGATGATGACCATAGTTGGGGGGCATATTTGGTTCATGGTGTCAGAATAAAAGAAGACAATTATATTTACAACATACCTGGAAATCACAGTGAAGGTGTAGTTTGGAGATATCAACATATAAATCCTCTGCTTATGAGTGATGACTATATTCATGGAATGAGATCATATGTATAAAAAGAGAGCCTAGAACAAACTCTAAAATGCATTGTCAGAGTACAGTTAGGTGAGTTTTCAAATGATCAGGCAAGAGCAGTTAAGAAGATCAAGAAACAATAATGTCACAGAAGCCAAAGTAAAAGACTGTTTCAAGAAGGGAGTAACCAGTGGGAATATCTCTGAGAAATGAAGTATTATGAGAACTAGACATAACTGGCGATTTTGCAGGATGGAAGCCAATAGTGGACATTATTGCTGATCTGCCTGGACTTCTTAGGTCCCTTTTATGATTCGTACAGCCCTCCATTTCCAGAGGGCTCATTTTCTAACACTCTTACCTGTGCTCTTTTTTTTTTTCTTTTTTTTATTTTATTTTTGAGAGACAGAGAGAGATAGCGTGAGCAGGGGAGGGTCAGAAAGAGAGGGAGATAAAGAATCTGAAGCAGGCTCCAGGCTCTGAGCTAGCTGTCAGCACAGAGCCCAACACAGGGCCTTGAATCCATGAACCATGAGATCATGACCTGAGCTGAAGCCGGACACTTAACCAACTGAGCCACCCAGGCGCCCCTTACCTGTGCTCTCTTTGAAGGCCTTGCATCAATCTGGAGCCACTTTGCCTGCACCGGTAGCCACTTTCTTTCTTTACCTGAATCTCTGGGAAAACATTCCAAGATAAATCCCTATTAAAAAAATAATCCTCATTTGAAATGGAGGTAGATGATGGAGCACTTGGATGGCTCAGTCAGTCAACCATCTGACTCTCAATTTTGGCTCAGGACATGATCTCAGATTGAGCACTGAGTTGGGCTTTGTGTTGACAGTGCAGAGTATGCTTGGGATTCTCTCTCTTTCCCTCTCTCTCTGCCCCTCCCCTACTTGCACAATGTCTCTCACTCTCTCCCCCTTCTCTCTTTCTCAAAATAAATACATTTTAAAAAGGATTGGAGTTTTTAATTTGGGAACCATGAACTCTTTGGGGTCTATTAATGGGCTTCAAAGGATTAGTTAACTCTGAAATTATAGGCCACATTTTATGTATATGGATAGCTATCATCAGATTTCCAAAGTGATTCATAATTCCCTGTAAAAAGAAGAAAGAGAAGAATGAGGAGGAGGAGGGGAAGAAGGGGAAGGAAAGGGAAGAATCGGGAGGAGCCACTGGAATTGGGATCTCTAGTTTCCAGGAGAGAACCGAGAACCATTAAACCATTATAGTATAGTGCAGCCACAACACCTGATAGGATGCTGAGAGGAAATGTTCAGCAGATACTGCGATTGGAAAGAAGATCTCTTCTTTGGCCGTCTGGGTGGCCCAGCCAGTTAAGTGTGGGACTCTTGATTTGGGCTGGTCACGATCTCATGGTTCATAAGAATCGAGTCTGGAGTCAGCTCTGTGCTGACAGCATGGATATGGCTTGGGATTCTTTGCCCCTTTCTCTCTTTCTCTCTCTATTTCTCTCTCTCTCAAAATAAGTATACACTAAAAAGAATAAAAACTTGAAATGCATGTAGGTGAGAAATGGAATCCTTTCAGCTGGAAAGCTTCCCCATTTAAACCTCTGAGGCAGTGTGAACTGCTGCACTACAAGCCCCTTCTTCAGGAGGCCACCAAGACCTCAGGGGTACGCATTAGTAAGGACAGTCACTGTACTCAATGCTCTTTCTTTATGGCACAGGTGTGTGTAGGAGGGAGTATGGTACAGAATGTATGTTTTGTTTATATGGGGTGGCTGGAAAATGGAGGGAACCATAGCAGATACCTAATTGAGAGGTCAACAGAGGCAGAAAGGAAGAAGAAAAAAGAGAATCCTGGGAGACTGTATAGAAGCAAATGTGACTCCAGCTGCTTCTGGTATGTGGTAGGAGAGAGATGTGGGAGTTTATGATGGCCATGTGGCACTTACATAGCATACCTACTTTCCCACACAGCATTTGATATATTAGAATGCCATACACACATGATAGGCTGGAATGTCACACTTAAAGGGGGAACCTTTTTTAAAAGTCGGAATAATATCATTTCAGAGAGAAATGAGTCAGTTGTAAACATTTGGAAAGATACACTATCCATTTATCTAGCAGGATCACATGTTTGATCTAATCTTTCAAAATATTATAGTTTATCAAGATAAAGATATAATCATTAGTATTTTTAGGTTTATGATATTCATTAGACTATGAAAAGATTTACTTCTTAAAGCAGAATGAATCAAAGATAGAGTTCAGGCAAAGACTATGCAGATGTGTTAGTTGAAAACAACAACGACACTCTATGGTAACAGAGAAATCAATAAAAGTATTTTTTTAGGATTAATACTTACATTTACGCTTAATTAGTTCATATATAAAAATATCTTTATGTTATGGATTCAGTTAATGCGTTTTAAGTACATAGGAGATTTAAAGGGCTCCAGGGTGAGGAAAACACACAATGTAGCAAAGGCAAAGGGTGTGAGGTCATCCATTAACCTACTTACATAAACAGACTGCCCGGAAGCATTCGCAGAGATGGTTAGCTATGTATGATGTGATATCAGGGCACACAGGGGTATTAGATGCCCTGTTTTCCTCTAGCTGATATATTGTGTCTCTGATAGAGCTTAAGTGTATACAGGCCTGACAGTCATTGCTCTCTGTGTCCAGCAGGTGCTTTTAGCTAAATACCAATTTCACCCACAGCCCCTGTTCAAGAAAGGAAACTTGACTCAAGGGCTGCCACTGATGGACCAAGAGAGGATACGTCCCCCAACAGTGGCCCACTCATAGGCTAATCATTAAGTCAATAGGTTTCCTGGTACAAAAGTCATTAATAGAATTTTAAGAATGATAGTTCAGGTTAGCAGCTAGCTAATTATGTCAGGAGTCTATAGAGTTTCGATGGGAAAATTTTAGAAGATTTTTAGTTAAAAGGAAGCCTACATGGAGAAGAGGATGACATAAAATGAGGGAAATCATGGTTTCTGTGAGAGAGGTCCACAAAGCTGTTTTATATCCAAAAGTCTAATTCCTTAACTAAAGTCTCATATTTCAAAGATGTCTTGAGTCTCTGCTCTTTGCAAATGAAAGACCCAATAATTCAGGGAAGCATTTGAATCCAGAAGGAAGAAGTGTAGACTTGGAGTTAGAATATGTAGATCTGGGTCCTGGTTCAGTCTTATTTAATAAATAAGGGAATTTAGACAAATAACTTAGTTTCCCTGGGATTTAGTTTTTCTATATAATATTAACTTCTTAGGGATGCTGTGAAGACAAAATGTAATGTGTGTGCAACACTTGGTAAGCAGTAGGTGAATGGTAGATTCCTCCCCCCCTTCATATTCTGGTTTTCAAAGTTAGAGTTGTGCAAAAGAATATACCCTTGGGAAGGGATAACACTGGGTATTTTAGTAATGAACTAGGAAGAGGCCAATCCCAGTAGCTATGTCCCAGAGGGACAGAGGAAGGTTAAAGATCAGGATGGATCAGGAGACTGGGTGCATGAAAGAAAAATTTATCTGATCCAAAGTCCCAAAGCTTAATCTATGAGTGAAGAGGGGTCTGAGTTTCTCAGTAATCAATCCAATGTTAATCCAAGCCTGAGTTATTGCTGATACCAGCAAGGTCTATACAAATCCAAGGCTGCATGGAATCTGAAGTCAATTACATAAATACATTCTTGTTTTTAGTTCTGGTAACATCTTTTGTGCAATCCGACTTGTTGTTTGACTGATTCCATACACAGCTGTGTGAAAGTTCAAAACCATTTTCTTATTCTTGAGAGGCACTAGTATAACGTTTTTTCTCTGATTGGTTGAAACCTACCTAGCAGATTTCCTTCACATCATACCTCTGGAAAATCAATGAGAACTTTTGATTTGGAGGTTGAAGCTGGAGCTGAAAGTCAGAAGGCAGAAATGCAGACCTAGTTCTAAAACTGGAATCAAAGAGTCAGGTTAGAAAAGTGCAAATAAGTGGTCATCTTCATGCATGCTACATTTCAAACAAGTCAGTTTGTCTCTGCCTAGGCTGGTGAGTGCATTGGCAGTGGACTTAATGTAGGCTTCTTAAACTGAGAAATTTATATTACTTTTTTTCTTCTCAGTCTCATCCAAGGTAGTTTGAATTATAGGTGTACCTGTTTAAGTTACTACTGCTTCCCTCCCCAAATTGAGATTATAATGATTGCTGGGAGAGATAGAAGGGATGTTCTTCTAGGAAAAAAAGGAAGTCATGAGTACTCATTATAACCCAGTAGCACAGTGGTGTTGAATATGAATTTTAGCCCTCAGGCAAACTTTTGCAAAGGTTTATCTCCTTTGCATAAAATTTCTCTCCATTATACAAGTCTTTTCTATACTCTGTGCATATCTTGTATCTCCAAGTAATACAATTTTAAGATTAAAAGAATCATCTGATTCATGTCTATCCTTGCTCAGATGGAACAACTAAGGCACAAAGAAAATAATAGGATATCACACAGGCATTTGGAGGCATGAGCAGAACTACATTTGAGAATTCTTAACTCTCACCCAGATGGGTTGTTTTTCACAAACCACGCTCTCTGAGGCTCTTTGAGTTCTACAGAAGACTGTGCTTCTACTCCAACCCACCCCTCTTTTTATGCCTGCCAGAAGCCTGTCCTGCCTTAGGTTAGTCTAACTTTCATCAAGCAGAGGACAGTTAGAGGGATACCATCCCACACCCTCCTTTCTCAACCAAATAGGAGGTTCTTAACCTGGATTACTTATTTAGTTTCAGGGGTTATATGTTTTCTCAAGTTTTATGTAGAAGTTTGTGCTTAAGTGTCTTCTGTGTAAAAGTGCATAACTTTCATCAAATGGATTAAGAACTGATTTTAAAATATGAATCTCAAGCCAAACTCTTGGCTCTCCTGAATGTGATGAATGGCACTCTTTCTCCGACATTCTATTAGGATGCTGTGCATCAGTTAGACTGGAAAAAACCTTCACGGGGAAATACAGATATTATTATGTGGCTCATCAGTTGCTATTGAAATACCTGTCCCTGAACACTTCTTACAACTATGTCCTACTTTGTGTATCTCATGGTAGTTGGCACCTTATTTTCTTGATGATGATAGATGGCAGGCAGAGGAGGTACAAGAGGGAACAACACCAGATGCTCAGGTACCCACCAACTTTGAATCAGACCTGTCAAATAAGCCCTGTCTCCATGAAGTCTTTCCTGACAACACTTAGAAAACAGCAAATATAATTTATTTCCTTGAAGTTTAAAAACTCTGACATCTTCTACTTCCTCATTGCACAGAGCCTAGTTAATTTTTATTCTTTGGCAAGACAGTCCTCTGCACAATTAATTAACCATGTAAAATAGTAGGGCTAAGAGATGCAGGGAAAATGTCCAGTTCTCTGACTTGACAGATGAAATGACTGAGGCCCAAGTCACTTTCCACTGAGTACCTCACCTTGCTTTGGAAATAGCCAAAGGGCCAAATGAGATTACTTATCAGCTCCGATTTGAGTTTAATATAAATCCTCACATTGCTCACTTTGGTCAAATCATGAGGCTGAATTCAGGAAATGGGCAATTTGCTTGCATCAGAGGAAATGCTCAGAATGGATTTGTGCAGGTTGAGGGTCTGCAAAATCCCATTGCTCTGGTATCTCTTAAGCCTTGTAGAAACACTGTCTAAATTAAGTTTAGGAGGAAATGTATTACAATAATGTATTTAATCATCATTAATTTATTCAATAAATACATGTTGGACACATATGAAGTATCAAGCATCAGGGGAAGTATTAAGGAGACTATTAAAAAAAAAAACACATGAAAACCAAACCAAAACCATGGTCTCTGCATCAAAAAGTTTATAATCTAGTAATGTGCTTATCTCTGATACTTTTTGAACCCTCACTGTGTGTGGTAAGGACTTCCCAAAGCATTTCAGCTTTTTATTTCATTTAATTTTTTTTTAATTCTATGAAATATTTTTAAAGTAAAACTTGTTAGGCAAATTGACCTGGGGCACATGTTAAAGTTTCGTTAAATTTAGTAACATGAGAACTAATAAGGATATATTTTAAGATAACTGACACAGTGTTAAGGATGGAGGAGAGAATTTCCGTTCTGTACAGCAGTGTTGCTCAACGTACAGTCTAAAGATAATGTCTGCAAGCTGTTACCTGTCTGATGGTGGCCTCATCTCATTGAACAGGATGTAGATCATTTTAGTTTTAGACTTGCCTGGTCAAGGGTTTGTAGCGGTACACATGTAAACTGGCTTTCAAGGGGAAAAAAAAAAAGCTAACAACAATAATGAAAACCTTATTTTATTTGCAGTGTTGGTTGATTTCTCGTGTAAAAACTCCCACCATGGTTGATTTTAAGCTACCAGCATAATGTCAGAGATCGAAAAATTCACAGTCAGCTCTCTTGAGCCAACATAAGCAACCTCCAGCACGTCAATGGATGATGTGATCTGCATACTAGTACACTGGTACCTAATCCACAGCGGATTAGGGGGAAGGATAGTCCTTCAGAAACAAAAAGGTACAAATCACTGGCTAACTGCACATTTTTATAAGTCCTTCCTGTGCTTGCTAGTTGATCTAGGTTAACCTAAGGAAATGGTAGTGCAGAGCCATCTTCCCCAAGATGCCAGTTGTAAAGACCAGAACTTGGCACACCTACTGAAACCCATTCTTTCTCTCTCTCCATTTTCCCAAGTCAGTTTTGTTTATGTTAGTGTTCAGTGCTTACCTTATTGTCACTAAGTAGGTAGTTTTTACTGCTGAACTGAAAAGTAGACTGATTGGTGGGCAGTAGGCTTTTTAATCTAGGGACTTAGGACCTTTGATTCTGCTATCTTTATTTATTTAATTTCCTCTTCTCCATTCTCTCTATACTGTCCTTCTGGAACACCTAAGCTTTCTCATTATTTTTTCTTCTACTTAAAGAAACTATTGGGGCGCCTGGGTGGCTCAGTCGGTTAAGCCTCCGGCTTCGACTCAGGTCACATCTCAAGTTCGTGGGTTTGAGCCCTGCGTCAGGCTCTGTGCTGACCGCTAGCTCAGAGCCTGGGGCCTGCTTCCGGTTCTGTGTCTCCCTCTCTCTCTGACCCTCCCCCTCTCATACTCTGTCTCTCTCTGTATCAAAAATAAATAAAACATTAAAAAAAACTATTTTACTGAAGTATAACTGATAAACAAAACCTGTAGATACTTAATGTATACAACTTCATGTGCTTGAACAGAAGTACACATATGTGAAACCATCACCACAGTCAGTGCCATAAACTTAATCATTACCTCCAAAAGTTTCCTCCCATCACATTGTTTTTATTTTTTTTTTCCTTTGGTAGAAGACCACTTAGCATAAAATCTACCCACTTAGCAAAATTTTAAGTATACAGTACAGTATTATTAATCATAGGCTCTGTGTTGCATAGTAGATCTACAGAACTTACTTATTTTGAATAACAGAAACCTTGCATTATTTGATCATTATCTTCTCTTTCTTCTTCCTCCTAGCCCATAGCAAGCACCATTCTCTTGGCTTCTAATTAGTCTGACTACTTTAGATTTTACATGTAAGTGAGATCATGCAGCATTTGACCTTCTGCTACTGGCTTATTTCCCTTAGCATAATGTCTTCCACATTCATCCCTAGAGTCACAAATAGCAAGATGTTCTTTTTTATTATTTTATTTTATTTTTTAAATGTTTATGTATTTTTGAGAGAGAGACAGAATGAGTGGGGGAAGGGCAGATAGATAGCGAGACAAAAGATCTAAAGTGGGCTCTGCACTGACAGCAGTAAGCCCGATGGGGGACTTGAACTCAAAAACTGTGAGATCACAGCTGAAGTCAGACACTCAACTGACTGAGCCACCCAGGTGCCCCAGGAATATCTTTTACTTAAATGGCTGAATAATATTCCATTGTACATATATACCACATTTTCTTTATCCATTCATCTGTCAATGGACACTTAGGTTTTTTCATATCTTGGTCAATGTGAATAGTGCTGCAGTGAGCGTGGGAGTGCAGCGACCTCTTTGTGATTCAGGTGACTTTGGAGTTTGTGTCACAGGTTAAGCTATCAGATACACCTAATAATCTGTGTACATGGTTGGCATTGTGGTTGGCCAGACACACTGAATCCTTTCTGAATCTTTACCCTGGAGAGTTAAGGAAGGATCAACCTTTCGCTTTCTTCTTGCTCTAATTTCTTCTTGGCCTCTGATCGACACAAATAACCAAATAAAAAATCAGCAAAAACACAACTTTATCAAAGATAAGAATGGCAAGTGAGTACAAAATGTTTGTCACTAAAGAAGTGAAAATAAAAACCACAGTGAGCGTTACTTCCATACCTGCTAGAATGGGTATGAAGCAAAAACCCACAGTGGCGTCAGCTGGCAATACTGAGTGCTGGCCAGGCTGGTGAACACTGGATCTCTCATATGCCTAGCAGGAATACAAAATGGTGCACTTTGGGAATTGGCTTGGCAGTTTCTTACAAAGTTAAATCTACACTTACCATATGACACACAGCAATCCTTTGCTAGGTATTTACCTGAGAAGATTGACATTCTAAACAAAAATCCGAACGTGAATGTCTACAGCAGTTTCAGTCATAATTACCCCAAACTGAAACCATCCCAAGTGCCCATCAACTTGTGAATGAAAAAGAAAGTGGTGGTATATCCCTACAGTAGGATACTACTTAGCAACTAAAAAAAAATAAAAAAGAAAGAAAGAAAAGTGAAAGAAGCCAAAGACTGTAAGATACTATAGGATTTCATTTATATGACCTTCTAAAAAAGGCAAAACTACAGAGACAGGACAGAGAACATGTCAGTGGCTGTCAGTGGCTAGGAGTGGGGGAAAGGACTGATTTCAAAAGAACATAGAGGAATTTGGAGGGGTGATGGAAATATACTGTCTTTTGATTGTGGTGGTGGCTACATGATTAAATAAATCTGAACGCGGATATTTCAGCTCCAGTCAAAAAGCTTTGAAATGACAGGGGCCCCCATCACTGCTTGACCACAAGCTCATCAGAGTCCTTGAGCTAGAATCACCTGGCTAAGATTTTTGACCAACAGACACTATATGATTATAATTGATTGTTGTTTTAAACTGCTAAGTTTTGAGTAATTTGTTGTGCAACTATAGAAAACATATAGATATAAATATAAATATGATCTATGCTATCATCTGCCTGTCTTAGTTAGAATACAATCTGCATAGCTTTAGATCTACTGAAAGATATACCCACTGTCTTGTTTTAAACAGAATACTTACAATCTAAATTTGAAATATTATCCTTTGCCTTTTATTATGATTGCCTTTTATGTGCCTCACCTAAAGGGCCTGTGAAAATGATTCCCTCTATAACGAATAACTTTCTTCAGTATAAATTATAATATTTATTATAAAAACCCATAGTTTGTTTTAAACTGCTTATGATTTTTAAAATGGCAGTGCACGGGGCACCTGGATGACACAGTCAGTTAAGCATCTGACCCTTGATCTTGGCTCAGGTCATGATCTCACCATTCCTTAGTTTGAACCCTGCATCAGGCTCTGCTTCTGCACTGATGGTGTGGTGCTTACTTGGGATTCCATCTCTCCTTCTCTCTGCCCCTCACCCACTTGTACGCTTTCTCTTCCTCCCTCTCTCAAAATAAATATATAAACTTAAAAAAATGACAGTGCATTCATTCAATAACCACTTTTTGAGCACCACTTCTGTGCAAGACATGAAGCCAGGGACAGAGGTTACATTGCTGTAAGAGATAAATTTAGTCTCTACCATCATAGGTTTGTTTGCAGTCCAGAAGGGAAAAAAGACATTAAATAAAAAACCCAATAGTGATAAAACATTATGAAG
Organism: Suricata suricatta; assembly: GCF_006229205.1. Classification (NCBI taxonomy): domain Eukaryota; kingdom Metazoa; phylum Chordata; class Mammalia; order Carnivora; family Herpestidae; genus Suricata; species Suricata suricatta. Next base: position 95,574,672 of record NC_043703.1, read on the forward strand.
GAGATATATAAAATTAGAAATTTTCTCTTTCAAAATATCTTACAGTCTCCATTGGCATCTCTGTATATAGGAAAATTTTAATTGTTTCCTAACTATAAAACATGTTTACATTTATAATTGTAGATATTTGGAAGAACAAACTACTCATTATAGAAAAAGAAATGAAAAACTTAAAAAGGTTTAGAGAAAAATGTAAGAATTATGTGAAATGACCTTGAGCTGTTTTGAATCTCCTTTGTCCATGGAGGCAGTTCCTCTCTCTTCTTCAGTGGGAGGAACAGGATCTGTGGCTGACCCTTCATATAAGACTCCTCATAAGCACCAGCTGCTACACTGTGACCTATATCCTGCGCACACCTTGGATCAGATGAATTAGATATGTTGATCCTTCTGTTTGCAGCCACATGGGTCTACTAACAGCAACCTACAGCCATTTCGAGGGGCCCTGAATGGCCTTGAAGTGGTTTATGGGGTTGGTGTGAGTTGGTACAGGATGATGAGAATCAAAGGGGTGGTTGCCCTGGGACTGAGCTGCTGTTGTCTAGGCAACTTTATTAAGAACCTTCTGTTCATCAGAAAATGAAGCCTAAATTAACTCTTGAGTTCTTACAAGTAAGGCTTTTCATTTATGAACTAGTCCTTGGTATTTGGAGACTTTCTCGTCTCTTCAAATGAGTCATTTTCACGTTGTTTGAGGCCATACAATATTCATTAAATGGCACAGGTGGTAACAGTCTCCTTATTGTTACACACAAATACAAACAAATGATTTCACCACTCAGATGTCAATCACTATATTTCTAGAATGAGTTTTAACCCCAGGTTCAATCCTCAAAATCTGATATGGCCTCCAATTATAAGACACTCTACACACAAATGAAAATTCATGGGATATGATTTCTTAAATGCATGTCTCTTTACCTAAGTACAATGTGAAAAAATCATGTGTATTTCCTGAATTTTGACAATGGAAGCATCACAGCTATAAGGTACAGCATACAATAAATTATGTGCTGCTTTGGGAGTCAAAGTAGCTTCTTTCAGTATTTCTAACATGAAGAGGTTTTTTTTTTTGTTTTTTTTTTAGTGTTGGAACAGATAGCTATTTCTTCAGTGGAGTAGGAGACATTAACAAGTGATCTTACATAGGCACTTAATGTTTAGGCACTTATTTATTTATTTATTTATTTTTGGCAGTCTGAAGATATTCACTCATTTAATCTTCACAACAGCCCTCTGAGCCAAATGTGTGAGTGTCTTGATTTTATAGACAAGGAAATTGAGGCCCAGAGAGGTTAAATAACTTGTCCAAGGTCATAAATAGTAAGATTCGGAGTCAGGGTTCAAATTCAGGCGGTGGGGCTCCAGAGGCTATGCCTTTAATCACTCTTATAGCACTTCCTAAAGTGGTCAGCTTGTGCTTAGGAGTCACAGTACAGGAAATATTGCCATTTTAAAAACTGGAATTATACTTAGCACAACAAAATGCTCTCACTTAAAAGGTGTATACAGGAACTGAGACCAAATTATAAAATTGCAGCTACAAATTCACACTTCCAAGTTGGGTAATTTAGCATCACCATTATTAAATTTCTTTCTGTGTGTATGTGTATGTACATGCACATACAGGCATGCTTGAAAGACAAAGGCTTTGAATTCCAGTTTGAATTTTGGCTTCCTTGTACCTATTGTTTTCTCCTTTTGTACTAGTCTGAAGCCTTTTGCTTTCCTCATCTATAGAATCGGTCCATTATTGCAAAATTCAAAGAAACTAAAGTACACAAATGCTATGTAAAATATAAAGAAGGAAGAATTTCAGTCATTGATTTTTACTATCTATATGTTGAGTAGGTGACCATTCATTTGATGTAATTTGAAATCTTCCAATGTCTTGCTTTCTCTAAATAGCTCTCATTCTATTTTTTGTAAGTGCTTGAAATCCCACCATTAATGAGTCAAATCTTTAAGTTTTGAAAACGTTATCAGAAAAACTAATTGTTTAAATGTTTAAGTTGTTAATCCACTGGGAGGCATAACTCTTATTAAACATCTTCTACCAATTCACTTGGGATTACCAAACAGATATTTGTCTATCTGCCCCTGTGGAGATGAGACAGACAGGCACCAAACCAGGAAAATGGTGTTTAGGGCATAAACACTTGCAGATAGTACATTGTTGCTAAATCCCAGCCTTCAACTCTTTGAAAGTCAGATCTCTATGCTGTTTTATTAATGATGTTGTTAACAAATATGATAATTTTTACAATTACAGCAAATTCAAACATAATACTCTCATTATTTTTTTTAATTTGTGTTTTACATTTATTTATTATTGAGAGACCAAGAGAGACAGCGCATGAATGGGGCAGGGTCAGAGAGAGAAGGAGACACAGAATCCAAAGCAAGCTCCAGGCTCTGAGCAAGCTGTCAGCATAGAGCCCGACGTGGGGCCCAAACCCACGAACCACGAAATCTTGACCTGAGCTGAAGTCAGTCATTCAACCAAATGAGCCACCCAGGCGCCCCAGTATACTCTCCATATTAGAATCCTATTTCTGTTCATTTATTTATGCTTTCTATACTGAGCAGCCACTCTGTGTGTTCAAGATGGAGTACATACATGGTAAGATAATGTCTAGTGAGAAACAGGGAATTTGGACAATAAACATATAATCACTGCACAGCGTGATGAAAGTTGAGAGAGGTAGCAAACACAGCATGCTTTGACATTATGTTGGAGGAAAACCTACCAATACCTTTGGAGTGCAGGGAGAGTTTCCCAGAGGAAAAGATATCTAATCAAAGAACTGAAGCAAAAGAAAGAATTAGTTGGCCAACACTATGGTGGGGTGACAGGTTGGAGGTTTGTGTCTCAGATCAAGGGAATAGTATATTCGGTGATTCTGAGTGTAGATAGAACAATGCAGATTCAGAGAATTGAATGGTGTTCCAAAAAGCTTGAGCGTAGAATGTGAAGGTAAGAATTGGAGTCAAAAGGTAAATGAAGATAAGGTCAACAAAGGCCTTGTAACTCATATTAAGGAGTGGGATTTTTATCAGTTTTTATATCAGGGAATTGACCTGGGAAGCTGGATCAGATTTTGCATTTTTGTGCCTCCAGACCCTCTCTGATCTCGTCTTCTACAACTTTCCCTCTTGTCCTTCTGTGCTTCAGCCAGATGCACTCCTACCTTGTCTCCATGCTTGGCATTCTACTTAAATAAGACTTGGCTTAATATTCCCATCCCCTCACTTATTTTAAGCCTTTGTTGAAAGGTAAGCTTCTCACTCAGACTTTGTTTATTCACCCAAAATTTATAAGATCAATCCTCTTTCCTGATATTCTCTACCCTCTGCTTCCAGCTCTCTCCCTCTTTTATAATATTGTCAATATCTGATATATTATTTAATCTATCTATATTATCTATTTACCTGTTCCTCACCCACCCACACTACAATGTAACTTCCATGAGAATAGAGATTTCAGTTTACTTTTGTATCCTAAGCACTTAGAATAATGCCTGGCATATAGGAGAAGCTAACATACATATCTGCTAAATGAAAAAAATAAAAGAATTTTAGAGTGGTCACTCTAGCCTCATTGTGGAGAGAGGATTGGTGTCAGGGCTAGAACCAGGAAGCCAGCAAGAAACTATTACAGAAATCCAAAGGGCCTGATGGTGATCTGTACCAGTGATTCTAGAACTTTTTAGAAGATACAATAAATAGGGCTTAGTAATTGATTGGGAAAGATGACTATAGACATGGCGGTAGGGTATTGATAAAGAGAAGGAATAGTTCATAATGATGCCTGAGTTTGATAGATTGTGTTATTTGTAGAGAAAATACTTCCATCCCCACTGATGTTGGGTTTGGACATGTAACTCACTTTGTAGAATATTAGGGCAACATGAATAAGAGTCTTACACATCCTTGGACAGTTTGGGCTGGCTCTTACACTCTAATAATGTGGTATCTGAAGGAAATGCTCAGGATAGATATTTGCCTTTTCAGTCTAGGCACCAGAATCTATCCATGTGGAATAGACCAGACCCAACCTATAACTTAAGCTGGTTGATCTGCAGCAGGAAGCAGAGCTGTCTAGCTAAGATCTGTCAATGATGGTTAACTTTTAGACTTACATACATGAGAATAAATAATTGTAATTATAAGCCACTGAGTTTTGAGGTAGTTTGCTATACTGTATCATGGCAATGGCTGGCTTAGGCTACTTGGAAAACAGTTGTGCCTTCTTTAAACATGGGGATCTAGAAAAAGGAGCGGATTTTGGGGGGGTCAAGATATTAGTTTAATTATGTCAGGTTTGAGGTACCTTTATAATATCCAGGAGCTTTGGTCTAGCAGATGGAGAGAGCATTATGTCTATGCTCACAAGTGAGAGCAGGCCGAGAACTATGATTTGGGAATCATTAACACCTAGAAAATGATGGAAGCAATGAAAGAGTGCAGAATGAAATACTAGGACAGAGACAGGAGAGACATTTCATTTTATAAAGGACATTGAAGAACGTTTTTAAAAAAAAAAAGGCTAGACCTCATAAGCAGGTTAAAGACAGTGGGTCATAGGTGAGAGCAGCATATTGCCCAGCCTTAGTTTAGGGGATGGTTCAGCAGGTGTGTCTGATACCCAGAGTGCAGCCCCAACTAACAGATTCTCTGAGTTTGCTTCCATTCTGTTGTCCACATCCTCCACATCTCTTAACAGAAACAACAATAATCCCATAGGAATCAGAAGACCATTTGAATATTGCCCCTTCCCAGGCCACATGAAACGGCGATTTCTGAACTCTTCATTATGGAAACGCATAACAAGTTATAAGTTCCCTCTGATTATGGAGAAGGGCAAGGAAGGGCAGAAGTGTTCTTATCTGCTCAATGATCCATGCAGCTCAAGCAATATCCATCGTAGGCAAATTCAAGGCAGAGATAAGTTGAGATGTACAGCCCAGCAGCTCTCATAAATGAATTTAGTTCAAGTTGAATTAAGGTGATCTGTGAAAATGTGTTCCAAAATGATTCTCTTCAATATTGGGAACACCAAATCATTCTTAAAAATGGTTTAGCGCTTTTTATAAATGTTTCTATTATAGCCTTATAATTCTACAGAAGTTAGACTAGAGGCCTTTAATGAGCTTATTGAAACAGTGAACACTAAACGCTATTTAATATTTGCTGTCACTTTTCTGAAGGCAAAAAAGACCTCTTCATTCTGTTTTCACTGACTGCTCTCAGCAGAACTGTGAATGGGTAAAAAGACCATATTTACCAGGCATGGAAAAACTAATCTGTTAAAGCTGGAAATTACAAATTATTGTTCTTAGTGAGGATGTGTGATGGCACTTGAGAGAGAGGGGGGCTTTTTCTGTTAGAGAATCCCACCGGCAGCATTTTCAGATTTTATGAGAAGAATCAGTCAGGCCTCTGACTTCTCTCATTGCTTACTGATCAACCTTACTCAAACTCAACTCAGTTTGCAGGAGGTGAGGGACATCAAGGAAGCCAGAGAAGGTTTCCAGAAGGGTCACATCTGGAAGAGATCTGAAGGAGTTTAATCTAATGGCCACCAGAGGAGGAGGGATTAGGTCTCTATATTCGGTACAATGGGGAAGTCATTAAGTATTTCAAGCATTAGGGGAACATGGTGAGTTGAGTTTGGGAAGAGATCACTTGTATAACTTATTGAAAGCAAAAGTTGTAAAGGTGCATCAGTTAAGAGGTAGAATTAGGGTGAGGGTGGTGGCTATGAACATGAGAAGATATAGTTGAGAGATAATTAGAAGGTAGCCTAGGCAGAACTTAGAAATGAACACAGAATGATGAAGATGGAAGATGGAATCAAATTGGTTTGAGGGTTGACCAAATCCTGGAAGAGAACCAGTTAATCCTGTTTAGTTGGGGCACACAGTGAAGGGAGCTGGTACTGGAAGATAATTAATTTGGTTTTTTTTACTTTTTTTAATGTTTATTTTTTATTTTTGGGAGAGAGTGTACGTGAGTGGGGAGGAGCAGAGAGAGAGAGAGAGAGAGAGAGAGAGAGAGAGAGAGAGAGGGAATTTTAAGCAGGTTCCAGGCTCTGAGCTGTCACCATAGAGCCTGACATGGGGCTTGAACCCACCAACTGTGAGATCATGACCTGAGCTGAGGTTGGATGCTTAACCAACCGAGCCACCCAAGCACCCCTGGTTTTTGACATTTTAAGAATGAAGTGTCATTGAGACATCAAGGTAAAAATGCAAGTAAGCATGTGGATATATTGATTTAGAGTGTAGAGCAAAGTCTTCCTGGAGATAAAGATGGGTGTATAAATTGCATTGGTGGCAATTAAAGCTCAAGGCATGGATAAATTCTGATAGGTAGAGGACACTTGCCTGAGTGAAGTAGAGGGTCTAGGAAACCACTCACTATGGAATTTAATGCATGGAGGAAGGAGGGTAAGATGTCAGAGAGGATAAGACAGAGGGTTTGGAGGAGGCAGAGAAGCAGAACAATAAGATGTCTCAGAAGCAAATGAACATAGTGTTATAAGAAAGGGGACGTGATTAGCAGCATCAAGTAGAATGAGGATTTAGAAATACCTACCGAATTCAGTGATATGGAGATATACGGTAAGCAGTGAAAAGAAGAAACCACATTAGAATGGAGTGTGGATATTGAATACATGTAAGGTCTTTTAAAGTTTGACTTTGAAGAGGAATAGAGAGAGAAATAGAGGCTTTTAGATGAATCAGGAGGGAAATAGCATGCCAAGAGAGTTTTTTGTTTATTGGTTACTTATGTGAAAGATTCTTAATCATGTCTAAAAGTAAATAGGATGATAAGGATGGTAATATTATGCTGAGAAAGGTAAAATATTTTGAGAGGGGTATAGTTAAAGGAAATAGCAAGGTACACCAGGGAGTGTGCACAAAAGATGGAGTGGCAGTATAGGTCACTGGAGGAGGAGGAGGTCAAGAAAATGAATAATAATCAGGATATTGGATAAGGAATCCATGGGGATGATGAAGTACCCAGATTTACAGCAAGACTTGGACTGGAGAAAGGGGTTACAGGCCAAGTGCCAAAGTCTGTAGGCTTTATTAAGAGGGTCTAATCAAGAATGTGATTGATGACAGCAATGAGAAAGGAGAGGGGGTGGTAATTGCTGTAAAGCCTAGAGCAGTGGACATTTTCTTGAGGCGAGAAGTAGTGTTGAAGAATAAGGAGGGCATCAACCCCACCTGTGATCCCTGAGGTCACAATCTGAGAGTTATATTAAAAGTAGGGTTCTCAGGGCACCTGGGTGGCTCAGTCAGTGAAGCATCTGACTTTGGCTCAGGTCATGATCTCATGGTTCATGAGTTTGAACCCCACATCAGGCTCTGTGTTGACAGCTCGAAGCCTGGAGACTGCTTTGGATTCTGTGTCTCCCTCTCTCTGCTCCTCCCCCACTCATACTCTGTCTCTTTCAAAATTAAAAATAATAATAATAAAATAAAAGTAATGTCCTCAAGGGTGGAGCATGTTCAGTAAAGACCAGGCATGTTGGAGAGTGCTTGGGGTGATCTTGGGGCTTGTGGTGCTTTAGGACCACTGTAGACAGTGTTATGTTAAACATTACCAAAAATAATAATTGATTTTCTTATAAAATTTCTTCATTAAGTACTTAAAATTTAAATATTAAAACCAAGACAGTGAATTTTAAAAAATGAAATTATCTCAAAACTTATCTAAATTTACTTCTAATATATTCAAAGTGGGTTTCATTTATTTAATTTTTTTAATGATTATTTTTGAGAGAAAGAAACACATTGCTAGTGGGGGAGGGGCAGAGAGAGCCTGATGTGGGGCTCAAATCCATTAACCAGGAGCTCCTGACCTCAGCCCAGATGCATAATGGATTGAGGCACCCAAGTGCCCTTCAAATTGGGATTTTAAACTAATAAAGCATGTTTCTTTTTAGATTATAATTAGGAAGAAGGTAATTTCTGCCTGGACTTTAGTAATTTCACTATTTTTTAGATAATAAAAATAACCACAATTCATTTCCCCTCAACATTACATGTTGAATATCCCATCATGCTCCCAGGGACCTCACCAAAGAGCTATCTCACCAAAATCTTTTATTTGAATATGATTTTCAGTGCACACAATGTCAGTATGCATGGTAGTGCTACAAAAATGTACCACTTGCAAGGCTTTGTTTCACCTTGAGTGCAGTGAGTCTTCTACTAGGATAAAATGTATTAAGTGTCCAACAGCTTCCAATAGCCACACACAGTAGTAGTCTGAACTTCAAGAGCTTTTACCAACTCAACCAAGCGGGAGGATTTCAAATCAAGTGGTAGCACCCAGACAAGCACACTTTTTATATTACTCCTGTATCTGTATTCATTTTCACTCCTTGGAATGTGCTCAGCTCTATTTTGGGGAACTTAGAGAATCTTCTCTCATCACAATGTTGGTAAAGAGATGAAGAAATGATAAAGAAATGAGAAATACTGAGTAGTGGACGATTTTAATTAGGGGTATTTTAATAACAGAAATAAAAAGGACAGAGTTTATAAAGTGAGTTACTAGTTGAACCAGGAAGGGAACCAGAGATTTCTAAGTCTCAATTTGCCAGTTAGCTTTGGGCCTTAATGCACCAGAGAATGTCATTTTCATTTCCATTTTAAATGCCCCAAGAGCTTTATTCATAGACACCTATGTTGCCAACTATCTTTTTAGAGCCTGGCTCCAATTTTTTTTCCTTTTCTCCAATACATAACAAGCATGCATGCTATAAAATGCCAGAAAAGAAATGGGCACCCATCCTTATAAGATTAGCTCTAAAAAAATGCAACTACCACAGCCAGTGTTAAAAATTCCTATTCCTAACTGGCTCTGATAGGGAGTAGGGCTATGGTTCTTGAGACCTGAAAGTCACACAGGCAGGGGAAAAGCAAAGAGAATGGTGATTTTCCAATGTCCCTAATTAGAGCCATCTGTGCTTCCTTAGTGCTGTTCCCCTAATGCATTCTAATGCAAAATAGCCTTTTCTCTTGTTTATTTTGGAACACAGCTGTTCTCTTAATTGAGCCTAACGGAGAATGGAAGCATTGTTACTCCCCTCACCCCCTTACCCAAACAAGTTGGGATTTGAGGAAGATGGTAAGGAATCATCTTTGCTATTGGGGATCTATGTGTCTGCTGCAATACTCCAAATGTACTTACTTATTTATATTGTTAAAAAAGGAAAATGAAAATATCTTTATACACACATGCATATCTTATATTCTTGAAATTTGAACTTCAGATATTTGCTTTTCCTTCCCTTTTGGTGGTTTTTATCCCCAACGTTGTTAGCACATGATGTATCCAGTGATTAAGGGTTGAGCTCTCAAAGAAAATCTTTTTCTTTTCCAAATGAGAGGAGATGCTAATGATAGAATAGATTGATTTGCTCTCTCCTTGTCACCTATCCATGCCCCTCTATCCTCCCCTAGAAAAATCATTGCGTGCTGATTTGAGCAAGTTGTACTGTTTGATACTCTATTTTTTTTTTATCTCCATCGATTTAGTTAAATATCATTATAGGATATTTCATATTTCTAAAATGTACGTATTGTGGGGCATGAAACCTGTACAATCTTGTGAACTCTTGTTAAGGAAAAGAATACAACTTTTAAACACTGACAGCATAAAACTCACAAATTCAGAAAGATAACAAAAATATTTTATGTGTAAAATACCTCTAGGAAGTCTGTATATTTTCTCTACATATTTTGGCTGCATACTTTTTTTGATTGTCTCTTCATTTGATAATGAATTTGTAATATTATTTTGTATTAAGAAAATAGAGTTCAGTTTCTTTCTTCTTTTATATTGTGAGTAGTCACATTAGTTACTTGTGATACATAAAACGTGATTCATAGTTACCCTTGCTGTTTCCAGCATGGCTGCAACTTTGTCTCGCCTAGGACTCAAGGAGTCTCATCTTGTACAGCACAGGCCTCCGTGAAGGTCCTGGGAACTCTGCATATTGCTTGTGGGAAGGGTATAACAATCAGTGTGGAATTTTCCAGGACCTTCACAGAAGCCTGTGCTGTACAAGGTGAGACTCCTTGAGTCCTGGCCCAGAACAGCAGCCATGGAGGACACTAGGAGTCACAGGGAGAACTAAGTTCTGCAGCCCATCTCCAGATTGGAGAGATCCTTGTGAACACCCCGACTTTTATCTAAGGCCAATCCTTTGCAGTAAGAACACCCTACCATAAGGGCAACTCTAATAAAGCCTAAAATCAAATCTCAGCAGCTTCATGGAGAGTAGTCCAAGTATGAACTTCCTGCCAAAACAAACTCAATACTCTTTAAAGGAAGACAACATAATCTGGCCTCCTGACAACGTATTATGCACAGTATCCAGCATATAATAAAAATTTCCAGGTACGTGAAGAAGTATGAAAATGTATCTTAGAAGGGAAATGATTGTGTAAAGCTATGGCAGCATCCTCCTAAGCTGAGATTTGTATTTCAAGTAAAATTAAAGTCTCTGTGACAATAGGAAAAAGGCTAGGAGTGAGTATAAATGGAGTTGCTTACATTTGTTGAGTGTGGAGATGAGCTGAATGAATGAAATATGAGCTGGCTCAGTATTGATTCGATCTAGACTGTGATAAATTGAAGATGCAATCACTAAAAATTAATAGAAGTAGGTTAGGTAAAAAGTCCCCGCAGGGAATAAATGGAATAAAAATGTGCTTAGTGACTCTAAAGATAGCAAGAAAAGAGGGGGGAAACTAAAAAAAGAAAACCAACAATACAAAACATATGGGATGAATAGAAAAACAACAGCAAATTGGTACATAAATGTAATAAACGAAACACGGCAATTAAAGTTAGATATTGTCGGATGAGATAAAAGAACAAGGTCCAAACATATAGAAGTGAAGCACTTTAAATACAAAGACACATATGGCTTGGGAGAAAGAGTTTGGGGGATGGTAACGCCATGTTAAAAGTGTAAGTAACAGAAGGAGTGTTTTGCACAGAGGTGGTCATTTCATAATGATGAAGGGGTCTAATCAATGGAAAGACAATTCTAAGCTTGGCAACTAACTAAATAATATAACTAAATATAAACATAACTAAACACAGAGATTATTTAAATATTATTGAAACTAGAGCTTCAAAATTTATAAAGCGTAAATTGACAGAACCAAAGAAAGAAAGAAATCCATAACCAAACTTGTCTATTTTCATATTTTGTTCTGAGACATTACTAGACAAAGTTGACAAAAACATATGCAAGGATATAAAGGATCTGAATATCACAATCCTCCCAGCAGGCCTAATTTATATTTATGGAATACTAACCCCAACAATTATTAAAACAAATCTTAAAGTCAGTCTCAATACAACTGAAGACACTTAAATTTTGTAAAACATGTTCTTCAACCCTAAAGTAACTAAATTAAAAATTAATAGAGATTTGTAAAATATCAAATAATTAGAAATGATAAAATATGCCTATTAATAAATCACTTCCAATAATTCATGGGTCAAAAGAAACCACTTGGGAACTTAGAAAAAATTTCAAACTAAATAAATAATGCAAACACAACGTATCAGAATTTGGAGAAGGCAGCTTAAGCAATTCTTAGGGCTTTATTATATTTATCAATGCATATTTTAACAAAAATAAATTTAAAATTAAGAATCTAGACTTTTATATCAGGAAGTTTAAAAAAAAGGGAATTCAAATTAATGTAATCAAAATAAAAAAGGAAATTCAAATCAAATCAATGTAATAAAAATAATTTTATCAAGCAGAAAAATAAACAAAGTTGACAAAGATAAAGTTTTGTGCTTTGAAAAATTTAATGACATTGAAAATCCCAAGCAAACCTGAGAAGGAGGAAAAGAGTAAAAATACAGATTACTTACATAAAGGAAAGAGTATCATTGCAAATTTTAGGGCCATAAACTCTAAAGTATAATAAAACAGATAATAAAAATATTATGAATAACTTTATGTCAATAAATTCAATAACATGAGATGGAATAGGCAAATTACTTGAAAACGTTTCTTGCCAAAACTTATAAAGATGAAAAAGGTTCTGAATATTATACTTAAGAATAAAATTGAATGCGTAACTTAAATTTTTCCCATAAATAAAACTCCTACACCACATGATTTCATTAGTAAATTTCACTAATCATGTAAAGAAGAAATATAGAAATCTTACAAATTCTTTCAGACAAAGGAAAAGGAGAATACTTCCCCATATTTTTTATTATGCCAAAAAAACTGACAAAATATTACAATATTAGGAATTAATACATCTCATAAACATAATAAAATACATTAAAACAGTTTTAAATGGGGGCCATGAATGGCTTAGTCAGTTGAGCATCTGACTCTTGATATTAGCTCAGGTTATGATTTCACAGTTGGTGAAATCTGTCAGCGCAGAGTCTGCTTGCAATTCTCTCTCTGTCCCCTTCAAAATAAATAGATAAATATTAAGAATATATCTTAAAAAGATTTTTAAAATTAAAAAACGAAGCCAACAGTATATAAACAGATAAATCATGATGAATCAAGAGGGATCTTTAAGTAAAATAAAAATTTCAACATTTGTAAACTATTCATAGTCATGAACTACAGTAATAGAATAAAAGTAAAACAATTATATAATTATCCTAGGAGTGCAGAAAAAAATTGAGAAAACTCACTTATAATAAAAATTCCCAGCAAATTAAGAATAAAAGATAACTTTATCCATTTAATAAAGGGCATCCAAGGATAGAGTGAATAATTTCTCGTAGGAATGTGAAAAAGCCAATGATGGCCACTCTTTTAATTTTTTCTTTCAGTATTATTTTTGAAGTTCCCATCAATTATAATTGGCAAGAGGAGTTTTAAACACTGGAGGGAGGGAGCGAGAGGGAACATGATTTTTTCATATAGAAATTATTAAAGAATTATAAAATTACTTGGATTAATAAGTGAATTAATGATATCACAGGATCAACAAGTCAGTGTATATAAATGATCTAACAATTGGAAATTTAAGTTAAAAATAAAATCCTACTTATAATAGCATCCAAAACATCAGATACTTAACAAATCCTTAAAAAGTATGTATAAAATCTCTACACTAAAAACTATTAAACATTGCTGAATTTAAAGGTGATTTGAAAAGTAGAAAAATATGCCATAATTGTGAATTAGAAAACTCAATATTATTAAGATGCTAGTTATTCTCAAATGCACATATCTCTTCAATACAGTTTCAGTCAATTTACAGGTAGGCTTTTTAAAAACTAGGAGCTGAATTTTTAAAAAAATAAGTTAATCTACGTAAAGTAATAAATTGGCATCTGTGCTTTAAGAAAAGCATACACAATAAGGGTGCCGTGAGAAATGACACTTGACAGTAGGTCTCATTTTCCGGCAGACAGTATAGTGATGGAGTCCGTGTGGAACCAGTGGGTCCTGCTGGTCTCAGGAAGCAGGACCCACTGAGCTGGCGGTAATTGTTACTATGTGGGAATGGTGATGGCCAGGATTTTTAGAGCTTCTGAACTTCCAAAAGAAGCTAGAAATTAGAATATTACTGTGAAAATTTCTCACTGTTAATTTTTTGAAACAATTCAATCCATTTTCTAACCATGAAAATGGGAAAAATAATGCACCTGAGGATCGAAGAGTCATATTCTATCCTTAATGCTCTGGTATGGACTTTAAGACATAGTGGTTCTATAAAGAAAATAGCCAATGGGGAACCGATTTGGGTATGGGTTTGAGCATCTCAGCTCATAATTTTGGATATCTGTTGAATACTGTCTGTGTCAGGCATTAACTTTAGGGAACTACTTGTTTTTTTTAATTTTTTTATTTTTTTAATAGTTTATTGTCAAATTGGTTTCCATATAACACCCAGTGCTTCTCCCCACAAGTGCCCCCCACCATGACCATCACCCCCTCCCTCCCCCTCCCCCTTCAGTCCATGGTTCGTTTTCAGTATTCAGTAGTCTCTCTTGATCTGTGTCCCTCACTCCCCCGCACTCTCTTTCCCCCTTCCTCTCCCCATGGTCCCCTGCCAGGTCTCTCCTGTTAGACCTATGAATGCAAACATATGGTGTCTGTTCTTCTCTGCCTGACTTATTTCATTCAGCATGACACCCTCAAGGTATAATCCACTTTGCTAAAAATGGCCATATTTCATTCTTCCTCATTGCCATATAGTACTCCATTATATATATATACCACATCTTCTTGATCCATTCATCAGGTGATGGACATTTAGGCTCTTTCCATGATTTAGCTATTGTAGAAAGTGCTGCTATGAACACTGGGGTACATGTGCCCCTATGCATTAGCACTTCTGTATCCCCTGGGTAAATCCCTAGCAGTGCTACTTACTTAAACATCATAAAAGCCATTTACGAAAAGCCCACAGCCAATGTTATCCTCAATGGGGAAAAACTGAGAGCTTTCCCCCTGAAATCAGGGACACGACAGGGATGTCCACTCTCACCACTGTTGTTTAACATAGTGCTGGAAGTCCTAGCATCAGCAATCAGACAACCAAAGGAAATA
>NC_043703.1:95589358-95594242 GCF_006229205.1 Suricata suricatta
TGTTTAACATAGTGCTGGAAGTCCTAGCATCAGCAATCAGACAACCAAAGGAAATAAAAGGCATCAGAATTGGAAAAGAAGAAGTCAAACTTTCCCTTTTCGCAGACGATTTGATACTCTACATGGAAAACCCGACTGACTCCACCAGAAGCCTTCTAGAACTGATCAGTGAATTCAGCAAAGTCGCAGGGCGCCAAGTCAATGTACAGAAATCAGTTGCATTCTTATACACCAAAAATGAAGCAACAGAAAGAGAAAGCAAGAAACAGATCCCATTCACAATTGCACGAAAAACCATAAAAAATACCTAGGAATAAACGTAACCAGAGATGTAAAAGACCTGTATGTTATACTCTTGATAAGGAAACTGTTGACTCTTTAAAAAGTTAAGTAGCATATACATAGAGGAGCTGCATTCAGCTGATGTTTGCATGATTCCAGAGCTCAAACTGTCAATTACAAAACTATATTTCTCCCCAGTGGAGAGCAGATGTGGAGACAGAGAAGTCCAGGCGGAAGAAACCGCATCAGTAAGGGGTAGAAATTAGAACCCCCATAAAATGCCCTCTTCTCATTTGTGTCGTCTCCTTCCACTTGTCACCAGAGGAACAGCAACACTTTCCTTTACCAGGTCTGGGCCTAGACCAATCAGCGTATTCCCATTTACTCATTACATAGAGAACATCGTCTGGAAATGTAATTGTTTAGGGCTTATCACTTTCTCTGCAAGTAAAGTTAATAATCTCAGCTGACATCAGTGAACATGATAGTTTCAAGACTGGAACTAATAATCTACTTGAGCATCTGTGAGTCCAGTGAAGTGAACAGCATTATCCATTTCTACATGGGATTGAAATCAGAATAAGAAGGCAGGCTCATAAGCATGGTGAAGCACAAAGAAACAAGGAAACAAAACAAAACACAGGGCACATAGAGGAATGCTGGGTTGCTTCCCAACCTTCCTGTCTAACAGGGCTGCTAAGGCAAGCTACTACCCAAGCCATGAGCAAGAGGCTTCCACTACCATTACTTCCTGGGAAACTCAGACATCTCAGCAGGATCCTTATGTGGTTCAGAGAATGACGGCTCAACCAGCGATACAAAAGTAGTTTCCAGCTAAGGGATAGGTCCTTGCCCTTAGAGAGCCAAGCGGCTAGTCATGCTTCCAGAGGGCTCTAAGCAGACAATTTGAGTTGAGTTGGAACTTACCACACCATACAGAATATAAGCCATCCACACATAAGGATGCTCAACCATCTTTAGATGGTGTGGACTCATGAGTTCCCAAAATACACTGTTTGCACCTTCCCTTCCTTAGCCTCATTTCCTTTCTCCCCTGCCTTGCTCACCTACCTCTTCATTCCCCAACAGATACTGCCTAGGAAATACCAGAAACAAAAGAGAGGCAAAAATGGCCATGAAATTTTAAGAAATGTCACTAAGGGAAAGACTCTTGAGTGTGTTTATGAAAGGTAGATTTATTTGTAAATATTATTTCAAATAATGGTAATTCTGTGGACATGCCCTCAAAGTATTCATAGCTGGTGAGTGAGACACACACTAACAGCATTTGCCACAGATCCCAGAGGAAGGTGTGACTGATTTTGCCCAAAGCCAGTTGGAAGCAGGACTAAGAAAAGGCTCATACATTTTGGGTGGGTGGTTAGGGCCACATAGCCTGCACCAGCATAAGAGCACCATTTTCCAGCCCTATGTCGCATGCTGTTGTTCAGTGCAACTCTCTCTCTATCTCCTGCCCAAATTGGAACAGTGTAAATGGCAGGACTTGCCAATTACCCACAGTTGTTAACACTCTTTAACCTCCACTCCTGAGACATGCATTCACTTGGTCCACACTCACCCTTGATAATTGGCGTTTGCCTTCCTAGGAGAGTTGCCAGACATCTGGTGCATGACTTGCAGATGTCCCGCCTCGATGGAAGTTCCCACCATTTGTTGCCTCATCTGACCTCTGGCCTCTCCTTTTGCCCTCTCTCTCTGCTTTATTCCTGCTTCCTCTATAATCTTCCTTGCATAGTCTTGCTCTGCTTTCCCCTGCAGACCCTCTGGCCCCCAAACTACTTTTCTTATTTACACCTCAGATACTGGACTCACCTACTTCTGTTTCCCTCCTGGATTTGCCTTAAGGTTTGACTTGGTTTTTCTGTTTTCATATATTCTAGTATGAAATGAATCACATTTTGCTAATTTACATGATAGGTAGGTGTTTATGTGTTTTTATTCCTCAGGTCTTTGCTCAGGCACTTCTCATGCTTCATAGAATAAGAGCTGGGCTTCACAGCCAGATAGGACTGGGTTTGCATCACATTTAATAACTGTATGTCCTTGGGCAAGTTACTGAAACTCTGGGAGTCTTTGTTCCTTACATGTGAGATTGTTATAATGATAATACCTGCACTGCTTAAGTCATGGAGCTGTTGTAAGTAGTTAAGGAAACAAGGCACATGAACCATTTAGCGCAGTGACTAAAACATGGTACATGTTCAGTAAATATTACTTATTGTACCACTCACCATCCAATCACACACAATAGATCTTCAATAAAAACACTGTGCAAAGTCAACAGGGAAGATAGCCAGAGAAGTCAAAATAAGAATACATACAAAAATCCACAGTAGCTGAAGTCATATTTTATAAATCAAACTCATTGTGTATTTTATGCTCCACTTCACATATTCTGGGATAGGGAATTTGTGTGGTGTGCCAGGCAGGGGACGAAGAAGAATCAACTCACATACCTGTGATTTCTGCTTTATTAAAGCGTGGAGTGAGCCTCAGTCATGCTGGCTGGCTGCGCAAGGATGAAATCCTGAATTTGTAAGATCTGCCACCTTCAGACGCACAAATACAAAATGCAACTACATGATGCAGTGTGGAAATTAAGTATGATACATTATATCAGTTGTAGGCACATTAGTGAAGATTGAAACAGTTTCACACTTAGACATCTTCAACGGATGACAAATAGGGTTAATGTATTGTGACTGAAACACTCCTGCCCTCTTAAATCTTTCAGGAAGCTTTTAAAACTGGTAAATACATATTCTTTATGATGGTTGGCAAAAGTCTGCTCTAATTCAATTTTGAGCTGCTTAGGACTATGCAAAAATGCAAAAACATGCTTGCAGAAACACCCATGACCTGGCACTTAAGAAAACAGAAACAAAAAAGACAGTGGAAATGACACTTTAGATCATTTGGCTTCCCACTCTCTTTTGAAGTCCTGCACATTAGAGTTGGCCTAATGTTAATCTTCTTTTAAGAATAAAATTCAAGGACAGTGTGAAGCTTTGCAATGCTCAGGACTATTCTTTGAGTTGATTTGTGTAAGTATCCATATACATGGGAAGCAGAAAAAGGAATTTGGGGTCATGGGTCTTGTCAGCTAGTGGCTGCAGTGTCCCTCACTTTTCCATAGCTGGCTTTCAGGGAACCAAGATGACTTGAACCAGAGGAGGAAATTGACTGGAAAGCTAGGATTGTGACCCTGTGTGGCGTTAGCCAGCACTGCTGCCCCACTGTAACTCCAAAGGCTTGACAGATACATGTCTGAACAGTTGTGTGATCCAGTAGTCTTCAACGGAGGGCTCAGTAGGTATCTGCTATACTGTCCTCTAGTGACAATGGGACAGTCACAGGTGGAAGGAGCCCCATGACTGTGGGTGGCATCTTTAGGTGACAGATGAAACCCCAGAAACAAGGAAGAAATCTGACGTAGCAGTAGTGTTCTCTGGGAGTCGGTGCGCCCAGGGCACTGTGGCTGTTAGGAAAACACAGGTGATGGAGGCATGAAGGACAATGCAAGCTGAGACTAGAGTAACATTTCTAAAGCAAATCACCCTTTAGCTCATACTCTGGGCATTGGAGTCTTTGCACTGCAGGAGCAGCATACCTGTGCTCTAAGGAAGAGGGCTAGAATATGTGTAGGAAATCTGCATTCAAGCCACTTACTAGCTGGAGGTTTGTTCTTTGGAAAAGAGGCTGTTGGTGTGGTTTAGGCTTTACCTCCAGGGGATTTAGAAGGATGGATGGCTAGTGAAGGAAAAGAGCCAGGCCCCAAACCACGTGTTATATATAAAGTAGCAGTCCTTGCTTTTCTTTTTGAAGAGATCTTTAATACTTAGACCAACCTGGGTAACTGATAAAGTGTCTTCAGTGCTTTATGTGACCAAGTAAGGACAGTAATGCAAAACAAAAGAGAAAACTACCATATAGACTTTCTTATTTCATAAAGGAAAGACTACGTTAACAGCTAACCTTCCGGAGCTTGAAAGAGATGATTATAGTTTTTTAAACAGCATTAAGAAAAACATACCTAAAATCTTTTTCATGTCCTAATAAAGTCAAAACATTATCAAGACCAGTGGGATCTGCATCCCTGCATTTGGAGACTATTTATATGGATGTCTCTGGAGACTTGAGTCTTCTGAGACCTCTCCCAAACCCACTTTCTCCTTGCTTCCTCCTCTCCTCTGTCTAAGCAGCTATGCCATCTTTGGAAGAAAGAGGGACAGAGGAGACTATGATATTCATATTCCCAGAAACTGGTAACCCTTATTATGATACTTCCTGGAATAAGTGATTTCTCATTGCACTGGGCATTTGACAGCCACGCAGTTTCCCTTGTATGTCTTTCATCACAGACATAGAAAGCAAACCACTCAGGATAATGGAATAAAGCACAACATTAGGATCTGTAAGCATATGTGCATTTATTCATAACAATGATGAAAAGAATTTAAGGCACTTAAATCAATTACACATGTATTCACCATATAATTTAATTAGCACTTATGGAAGGTACCATAAGAACTTCTATTACACTGTTTCCATTACAAATAATTACCAAAAAAAAAAAAAAAA
>NC_043703.1:95594342-95614075 GCF_006229205.1 Suricata suricatta
ACAATGCCTCAAATTCTTACAAATAACTCTAATTCTTACAAATGACCTCCATTTTACTTAAAAGGAAGGTGAAACTCAGTCAGTTCTGTAAATAAATTGCTCAGGGTCAAGTTAGAGGTATCAAGAAATGAAGTTGTTTCAGAATGCCCCTATTATTTCCAGCATAGGACAGTGTTTTTACTAAGGTGTAATGTTTTACTATAAACGATTGGTGAAAATCCACTGTGATCTGCCTTTGCATTTTCTTGTAAGAGCCAAGGGAATTTGAACTATTTGCTGGCATGTAGAGACAAACCTATAAATAGTGAGGTGAAATCAGACCAACTCGATTGTTTGCAACTTTCATCACAAATGAACATTTTGACTGAGTGGAAAAAAACAAAAAAAGAATTCCTTCCTAAATATTTTTTCATAAGTAGAGCAAATGATCTTCTTTCCCCTTCTACAGTAAGAGACTAAGGTATAACCAAAAGACCTTCTGAGCAGTTAAAATACACCACCACAGAGGGGACCTCAGTTTTGCAGAGTAATCCTGAATTTAAAAAGTCTGTATAGACATTGGTTACTTCCTATCTTCTCTTTCAAATATTTTTGATAACGTCTCAAAAACAGCAGAGTTCACCTCCCATCCATTTCTTCAGAGACAGTATGAGTTTATTAGGTAGACATGACTGGTGAGTTTTGTAATCTTGTACTTTAAGCCCTTTAAAAGTAGACAGCCTTGAAACACTCCCTTGAAATTGCTTATTAGTAGAAAATTGCATCTCAAAAGCCATTATAAGAGTGATAGCTACCTCCACAGCTTGCTTCTTTCTGTAACTCTGAAACCATTCTTAGTGTTGTTGGAAAGTGGTACATTCTGATATATTGAATTGTAGATACATTTTTCCCAGGACTAGGACTTTACCTGTAATGCAGTCATTGTAAGAAAATATATTTCACAGGGGGTGCCTTGGTGGCTTAGTCAGTTAAGGATCCAACTCTTGGTTATAAAAACAGTGCTAAGGGAAAATATTCTCAAAGGGTGGAGTGGGGTACCAGGTTCTCAAATTGTATGGAAAAAGAAGTGGCTTGAGGTTATATATAAACTCTTGAGCAGTGGTATAAAGTTTGGCTAGCTAGCCAGGAGCTTGAAAGAAGAAAAATTTGAATTTGGGAATGAGTTCAGAGCTAAAGATATGTGGAAGAATATTTAGGAATGAACGTGTAGTGAGATCTTTGTGTCACTAGAAGTGACTAGACACTAAACAGCAGGAACTAGACACTAAACATCTAAGTAGACAGAAAAACTTAAACACTATCATCCATCATTCTCAGTTTTTGGCCACCCCAGGGTTGGCACAATAAGCATATGAATGAAGTGGTCATGGTTGGAGAGATTGACATTAAACATGGGCCTAATAGCAAGGTCTTCTGTTTATAAAGGCTGATTTGGCTACTACTACTCTAGTTATCCACTTGCCAGAGACAGAGATTAACACCGGTCTCCTGATATAAAAATATTCCTCAAGGAGACCAAACAGCCAACTGATGCCAAGTTGACCATATTTGAAACCCTTCATTCCTGTAAGGACCAAATGTTTGTTCTAACAGTAATAGATACATATTCCAGTTATTGGTTTGGTTTCCTGACTGTGGCACAAACCAGCACCACTTTTTCAGTGGTGTATAGAGGTCTGATCTATCCTCACAGGATCCCATATAACACTGCCAGACCAGAAGAGTCCTTCTACGACAAAGTAAATGTAGGAATAGGCCATGGGCATGGGGTTCACTAGTAGGATCCCGTGCTATATCATCCAGAAGTTGCTTTCCCAGTAGAGAATTGGAATGATCTGTGAATCTCAGCAGACATGGTAGCTGAGAGTGAGGGGGATTTATAGAGGATAGTTGAGGAAGGAAAAATGGGTATCAGTTAAAGCTTGAGAAAATACACAGTTGCAGGGACTGTAGTTCACTTCACTAAATTTCTTACCCAAAGTTTGACCCAGAATGAAAGGCCTGTTGTAATACTGGCGGTGCTGCTCCTGGAACAAATACGGGGTGGATTTGTGCAGCACAAAGAAGCAGACTGGGAGATACAAGGTTGTGCTGCCCCGATCCAATTTCAAGAAAGGACTTCTTTCCTGAGCTGTTAGTTTCTTCAGGGTTTGCCTCAGCCACAAAATACTACTTCTCTCAAAGGCTTATCCTTTCCACGGCAACTTGTATGCAATGAGTGATAGAAGTATAAGGGTTTAGCTGATTCAGATTCATGCAGGACAACTCTGAAGGGCTGCATTAATTTATAAGTCTCCTCCAGGGGTAGAATGAGGCTTTGCTAGATTTGACTCACATTTCACCTTCTTCCTCTGCCTATACTGTTGCTTTCATTGCCTCTCAGAGATATTGATCCCTAATATAGACTCTGAACTCCAAACTACATCCTGAGAATCAGCTTCAGGAAACTCTACCAATGACAAAAAAAAAAAAAAAAAGTTCCAAAAATGTTAATTTGGGAAAAGTTATACTAGAAGATTACAAGAATGAATTCTATTCTTCTTCTCACTAATCCTTTAAAAATACTGAGTATTTTAAAAAATTATCACCATCCTTCTGTCTTAAATCTTTTCATTTTCTCTTAGGTGTATGATTATTAATTAAGTGTATACAGATTAAAGCAAACAGAAAAAAGGAAGAAAGAAAACATGAAACACCTTTATCCTGGGAATTACTATGCCTGGAAACTACAAAGGAAATTGTGGCCGCACAGGATTTCATGTTGACTATATGTGGCTTAGAACTCTATTGAAACACAAGAAACATATGAAAAAAATGAGAATAAAAGATTAAAAGCAGTTCATCTTATAGTGCGGTAGTCATAGGCAATGCATGACTAAATTCTCAATGAAGGAATAAAAATAATATATAGATGATATGTGCTCTAGGAGCTACCACCACAAAAAGGAGGACATAGTCAAAATACTAACAAATGTTAAAAATAAGAAAAACAGTTCAGAGGGCAGTTTTTAGAATCTTCAAAGAAAGGGAGATCTTTTAACTGAATTGGTTCCTCCTTTCTGCAATTACCTGCTTTTTAAAATATACCTGTTTAAAATAAAAATGCTCAAAATAATCATTTGAAATAATTTCCACATTTGTGAGGCATAGTGCTATTGTCCTCAGGTAGAAATTGCTGTGGGTTGAATTGCCCCACCCCCCAAATGTACATATCAAAGCCCTAATCCCCAATGTGATTGTATTTGGTGACAGAGCTTTTAGGAGATAGTTTAGGTTAGATGAAGCCATAAGAGTGGGTGTCCTAAAATGGTAGGATTGATAGCCTTGTGAGAAGAAGAAGAAGAAGAAATAGAGAGTGAGTTTTCTCTCCATGTGCCTGCAACAAGGGAAAGCCATGTGAATATGGTAAGAGCTCTCTTCATTGAACTATAAGAGAGTTCTCACCAGAAACTCAGTCTGTCCACACCATGATCTTGGACTTTCCAGCCTCCAGAACTGTGAGAAAATAAATTTCTGTTGTTTAAGCCACCCAGACTATGGTACTTTGTTATGTTTAGCCTAAGCTGATTCAGACAGAAACTATCCTAAAAGGAGAGGTGGCCTCTTCCCTGTCAGATTTTATATCTTGCCAGAAAAAGAAAACACTGGCAAGACCCATGTCAAGAAGGGAAATGTTCCAAATGCATGTGTTGTGTTTGAGTAGGAGAGGAGGAAGATAAAATACACACAGATATCCCACTTTATTTTAGTTTGATATACCAACTTTACTTGATTATAAGATATTTATAATTTTGTAATCCAGTAAGTACAAAATAAGCATGTTGGGTGAGAGACATAAGGAAAGGAAAATATTCTTTGAGCAGGAGCAGAGACCCTACAGAGAATGTATGGCAGTTTTGAGGGGGGGGTGGCATAGGGTGAAAATTGGTGATACAATCTTTTGATTTAAATAAGACAGAGCAAGTAAAATGAACAGAAGCCACTGCACCTAAATGCAGAACCTCATTTACATAGAAACAGGAACAATTTCATGTTTAAGAAATGTCAGTTTTCTATAAATACGAAGGTTCAGTCATTACCACCAGAATTATTCATTATACTATGATTCAAAACAAGATGAGTGTACTGGGCCAACAGTAGGACTCCAATCCCCAGAGCGGCCTTTCATGTATTTTTCAAAACGCGCTGTGTCCATCCAAAAATAGAAGTGTGCTGAGTATGTGATAAGGTCAGGGGGAAAAAGAAGAGAAAGAACTGAATTCATTTCTTTCCCAATTCAAGTGAGCAAGGAATAGTCATTAGAAACATTTGGGACATATACTTGACTAGCATAAATTATCATTTCCTTCACTTTGTTAAATTTAGAATTTGGCAGTGGAAGAATATTAGCATCTGAGTTCTCATTCCAATTTCCTCTGCATGACCCCCGCCCACATGTTCAACCACTTCTCTTTTCTATTTACCTACCTCTATCATATCCATTCTTCAAGTCTGCCTGAAACTCTTATGTCTTCCACGATGTCTTTTCTTATGATTTCCTTTTAGGATTTGCTGGTCCTTTTAGGATTTTCTGGAGGAGTATGTGTGTGTGTGTGTGTGTGTGTGTGTTCAAATACACATGTATACTCTTACTTATCTTGCTCAAAGTTTAGTGGCCCTTTTTAAATTGAAATCTCATACCTGACTTCAGTTTCAGGATATTTTGATCTGTTGTTCATTTCATAGTTTCTTTATTATCACTGCCTTTGTTTTCTCAATCTTGAACTCTTTGTAGACACACTATATAAATACTGAATATATGCTCCTAGTTTCTGAATTTTTCTTTCCGATGTTTCATAACTTCTGTATTTGACTCCAATTTGCTTCTAGATTGCACATTTTGTCTTAAACAGTGCTCATTCTGATGAGTTGATTCAGTTACAAAGATGTATTTATATTTAATCTCCAAACAAATTTTTTTGTTTTCTGTTTTTTATCATAGAATTCTGAGTTTGTTATGCATACGTTACATTCTCTAATTTCACTGAGGCCTCACACAATTGTTTCCAAGTCTTTGCCTAACATCTCAGTTATGTTTGTTTCCTCCAGGACCATTCTTTCTGTGTGTTCTTATTTTTTCATGGTATTTTCCTCAAATGAGTGGTGGTCTTTGGTGGTCTGTCCATGTTCATGCATAAACTGGCTTAATGGAATCAGGTGGCATGGGATTTCCCCCAAGCTCTTCCATTCTCTTCTTTCACAGTCTTCTATCCTGAATGGAAGGGCAAAGTTAGGTTCTGGTGTAAAATAAGCATCTAGTTTCAACTACCTAGAAAAAAATAGTTACAAGCTACTCTTTAGGTGCATAGGCTTAGAGTTTCCTCAGCTTTGATTTCCCCATTGCCAAGTAAGAAGAGCTTTATTCTGGTAGCAGAGAACCAAAACTATGTTTCTGTCCTGAGTAGAGCTGCATTTCATTACCGCTTTTTTCTTCTCTCTGCTCTGTCTTCTCTCTCACAGGGACTTGGAATAAACCCTCAGATCAAGTCTGAGCCAGGCGGTCAGCATAGTATCTGCACTTTTTGGATTTTAGTCCTGCTGCTCAGTGTGTGTGTGCACGTGTGCGTGTGTGTGTCTGCATAGAGACCAATTATGGTTCTTTAATAAAGCGCTCTGATGGATTGCACCAGGAACTCATTTTGTTTTGTTTTGTTTTGTTGTATGTGTTTACTTCAACCTTGATATTTCCCTCGGTGTTTATCTTCAGGATGACTTTCAGCTGTTCATAGTTTATGCTATGTTTTACCCAGTCCTATCTGCTTTTTGTATTTCAAGACTCTTTTACAGTAGTGTATATTTTTCCCCATCTGTTATGTACCCATTTTTATTTTGCATTATTTTTAAGTTGAACTGAATTTACTGAATATAATTCTAATTATTCAGCATACATTAAAATTCAAATTCAAATTTGAACAAGGTGCCTATCAAATCAGACCTATTTAAAAGCATATGATTATTTCAAATGTCAATCTTTCATAACTAATTGTTAAATTGAACTAATATGCCAATAACTTTCTTTTTTATGTAATGTCTGTTTTGGGGGAAATAAAATCTTGACAAAAGCATGACGATTCCATATCAGAGCTAACTCAAATTCATACTTTTAAAATCAGATTTAATTAGAAAGATAACCTTTTAAAATGTTTTTTTAATGCTTTTTATTTATTCTTGAGAGACAGAGAGAGACAGTGTGAGCAGGGGAGAGTCAGAGAGAGAGGGAGATACAGAATCTGAAGCAGGCACCAGGCTCTGAGCTAGCTGTCAGCATAGAGTCCGACACGGGACTCGAACCCACGAACCGTGAGATCATGACCTGAGCCGAAGCCGGACGCTTAACTGAGCCACCCAGGCGCCCCAAAGATAACTTTTTAAAATTCAATCTTTATCTTGATCGATTCTTAAAATGTATATCCTTGCAATTTATTTTATTTACTTTATTAACTAGAAAAATGTAAATGAAAAATTGATACTTCTTTCTTTCCACTAAAATGTTAATATCTGGGTATATTTGAAAATAGCAACAAGAAAGCAATTCTTAATCTTTTTAATGCAGAATTAGATCTTGGCTGTAGCTTAGAGCCCCATGGAGCCTTGGGTTGTTCGTTACTGGTTTAAGATGTTTCCATTCCCAGGGGCATTTGCATTTTAATAGAGAGCTCTTGTAGCACAAAAGCCTTTAAGACCAAAAGAAATTAATCTCTAAAAGTGAAATTTGAGATATTATGAGAACTCTTGGGGCAAAGAAGAGGGGAATTTTTAAATGGCAGTCTTTTCTCCCACCTTTAAATTACATCATACCTATCATAAGACAAGCTTTACTAGGGAAAAGCAGTCATTCATATGACCCTATATTTCCCATAGGAATTAGAATTTATTTTAAACAGTGCAAAATATTAAAAGACTGTCAAAAGTGCATCAAATAATTTATGTATTTTGAAAAATAGACATGATGGACCTTTTGATACAGTAGACTTTTATATGAAATGTAGCTTTGAACTAATGACCTAGCCAAATAATCCCCTTCCTCATTATCTCTACCAAACAAAGAAGTGATTGAGATGTTTTATGTAAAGTATATAGAATTAAATGGTGTCCATGCATGGATATGGATATAGTGCCTAATACACCATCAGATATTTTGGGAGTCAATAATATTGATGATGGTGATCCCTGAGTTGAGGAAATTGCCAAAATTCAAAATGCCCATAAAGGAGACTGAGGTCATGATTCAAATATTTGTAATTAAATTTGATGTCCCCACCTGAAACACAGATAAATCACAAGGGTAGGTAATTATAGACCCTCGGTTATCCAGTAGTTTTCTTTTACCCCACAATGTACAAGAGTAAGCAATTTTTGCTTTCTTTCTCTCCTTATTATCTTTATAGCCAACTTCTGAAACTAAGTTTTTAGTTCTCATTACATAACAAATATCAACTGGAGTATTTTAATATCTCATCCATTAAATAGAAGAAAAATGATACAGGAAAAATTATGTAGCTCCAAGTATTTATAAAGACAAATATTCTGGACACCTTAGTTATGTGTAAAAGTTAGCAAGTAAATAGAAATGGTGAATAACACCCCCACATCCTGGAAATAAGTGATTGAGACTATAGAAACTGAGCACCATTTTTTTTTTCTGTTTTGTTTGAAGAAATAAGAGAAAAGCCAATCAAGGAAAAGATAGAAATATGAGTCCAGTATCCATTCAGAAGAAATCTAAAATGAATTTTGACCCCCACACAACTGGAACAATTGCTTAGTGACAATGTGGATATGCTGTTTTGCAAACCAGGGTACATTTTTCTTTCATTTAAGCAACATAGTTGTCTTTATTTAAAAATGAAGTGAAAACTAGAGAAAGAGGTTTTTAGTTCTCATTACATAACAAATATCAACTGGAGTATTTTAATATCTCATCCATTAAATAGAAGAAAAATGATACAGGAAAAATTATGTAGCTCCAAGTATTTATAAAGATAAATATTCTGGTGACCTTAGCCAATCTGTTCTCTGAATTCCCTGAATCCTAATCATACCACTTTTATATTTCCATTGGAGGTAGTAATAACTGATTTCACTCCATCTAGTAGCCATTTTCCTAGAAAAGCATCTTTTCTGCAAATGAATGCAGTATTTTTGACCATCAGAAAAACAACACTAAAGCTTTAGGACTATTGTTCCTTTCAGCTTAGAAGAATGTTATCTATCTTGCCTTTTTTTTTTTAACTGTAAAAAAGATTATCCAGATTCTACTGAAAATAACAGATGTTACAAACAAGAAGAAACTCTTTAAGTCATGTGTCAGAGAAAGAGCAGGTGTGCCCTCAAGGCAAAAAACAATCTTGTTTTCAGGCAATTATCTTTTTTAATGAAAATAAATGAAGGAGAAAAACTCACAAGACCGTATCAACATCAGTGTCTTCTTTTTTTCCCCCTCCCAAGCAATTTTCCCTGAAACTAAAGCAGCTCTTTAACCTCATCAATTCTTGAATCATCTACTAAGTAAGCACTCATCAAGATAAGTACTGAAATCTGAAAAGAATCTTACTGATTGGGTTTCAAAAGCAGCCATTGAACCTCACAAGAGTAACTTTTTTTAATTAAGAACTGAACAGTAGGTAGATTATAAGAACATGGTAGAACAGATAAAGGAAGGCATTAGAAATGCAGAGAATCTCAGATAATAAATGTGAGAAAGCATTCAAAATACTGTGGCCTCAAATGTATTTTGTACTACAAATTCAAGAGATCAGATGAGGAGAAAATTAGAACATTATAATCCAGAATAAAAAATTAAGATACTTGGATCACAGAAGAGGCTGAAGTATTTCATAAGGGCACTCTTGTTCCATTTATATGAGAGATAACAATGGGAAGCAGTGGTTTGGAGAGAAGTATAAAAACAGCAGCCTTGGAAACCAGATGGCTCATACTATGAGGAATTTGACAGTGTCAAACCCCTAGTGAAACTAGACTGTCCATGAGTGGAGTGAGTGGTGAAGTGCTAAGAATTATACTCTTCATTTTCTTCTGTACATTGTAAATGGTCTTACCTTGGCTCCTTTATACTCCCATCAGGAATACTCACTCCCCTCTCAACAACACTTGTTTATATTCTGTTCTACACTGCCTACCTCTCCTCTCAGTACTACTGTTTTTTTAAGGCAATGGTGTCAAAAGCAAAGGGAGGGACAATGACCCGGAATTCATTTCTCACCACTGAATGCTTTAGATAGGTGTTTTAAGTAAGCAAATAAATGCTATGACCCTGATCTGAAGACTAGCACAAATGTTCTTTTGAAATGTAACCATGTGAGTTTAAAATTATTAAGTATTACAGATGTCAGAGAAAAGGGGGGTCTAGAGTGATTAGGAAACACCAGTGAGAAAAGATGGGCTTGAGCTCTGTTTTATAGAATAAGAGGGAGACATGGAAGAAGAAGGACAGAAGGGTGAATCAAGTCAGTAGAAAGAACAAGGCAAAAGGCTCAGTAACTGGGGTGTGAGGTGTTCCTAAGGGGAAGATACAGCTAAACTTCAAAAACTGTAAGTTAAATCGTGGTCTTCCTCTTCTTAAGACTTGAAGTACTTTTTCATCACAGCAAGGTGAAAATGTAAATTACCTCCATAACATTCAAAGCCTCCTTTGATTTAGTTACTATCTACTATTCAGATATCACTTCCTATGCCTTCTTTATTTAGATTTATTTATTTATTTATCTAGATTTCTTATTTACTTAGATTCCACCACTGATGTTCTCTTATTAAGTCTCGGTATCAGCTCCCCGCCCCCCAGAGTACTCTTCCTTTTTCCTGTCTTTACATGACTGACTCCTTGATATTATTCAAGTCTCAGCCCAGATGTTACCTCCTCAAGATTCTCTCCATCCCATTAATTTTACTTTCTTCTTAGCACTTATTACTCCTTAAATTTACTAAGGGTTGGTTAGTGACTCCTTCTCAACTCCAAACTTGGATAGAACATGAACCATATTAGAGAACAGACCTCCTTCTGTCTTGCTCAGTGTTGTGTCTCTGACTCCTAGCGCCCATTCTAGCATGCTGCTACATAGAGGAGCTGGCCTGTAAATTGGTAGTTGGCAGTTTGTCAAAATGTGAATCACTAAACTACTTCCTTTATCAAGAAAGTTTTCCTACCGAAAAAAAAAAATCAGCTAATCTAAACACATGCCTCTGGACATGGTTGATTTATATTCTGGTACAAGCTTTCTATCTGCTCATGGATCACTAACAATTTATGGACTGTGCTGGTCTGTATACCATACTTTGAGGAACACTGGCTTAACTTATGAGAGAGGCTGGGAGGTTTTGTTCCAGCAGAAGCTAGAAGATAAGAAAATGTGAATTGTTTATTAGAATATCTGACAATTTGGGCAGATCATTCATAATTGTCTTACAGGTAACACTCAGTGATAATTTGTTAGTAGGAAAGAAGTGGGAGAGACGTCATCAAAAAAGTTGATGTGGCTTCACTAACAGGTATTAAAGTCAGGAGAAACCAGAGCCTGGGAGGAAAGGACAATTTATTGGAGCAATAGGCCAAGCTTAATAGCAGAAGTCATTAGGGATGGGGTTCTCACTTAGCACACACAAAAGTTAACCAGAAGGGAGAGAAGACATGGGGGTTTTCTAATGACATCTAGGGGAAATGTTTTTTCTTGCCAAGAAAGATTACTATGTCTGAAATAGAAAATGGACACTACACTCAAAGAAGTTAGGGTGCTTGGGTACCACCTTTTCTATGCTTCAATAATCAGAGATGGTGAAGATTTCCAAAAAGGAATATCAGAAGTTTAAGATCGCAATAAGTTTTTAAAATATAATCATTAAAATAATCTACATTTACGGAGTGCTTCTTATATATCAAGTATGATGGAAATCTGATACAACAATGAATCCTCTCAACAATCCATTTGAGGCGGATATCACTGTTACCCATTTTAACCGAAGCTTAAAGGCAGGGCAAGTGGCAAAATCAGTATTTGAACACAGATCTTAAATGAGAGCCAATGCCTTTAACATCTGTGCATATACCTTCCTCGTGTAAGAAGCTCAACTGAGAAGATTCACACAAACACACACACACACACACACACACACAGAGAGAGAGAGAGAGAGAGAGAGAGAGAGAGAGAGAGAGAGAGAAGGGGTCCAGGAAGAATCCTAAATACTCAGATATCATTGTCTAGGTCATGGATGAGGTATGAGAAGATTGAGTACATAGTGATAAATGGTACAAAATGATTTTTCACAACTTGACTGTCAAATCTTAAATGTCTATAATCAGGGATTCCTTTCTTTGGTGTTGAAAACTTTTCAGATTACCAAGGTGTCAAAAGAAAAAGGGAAAGATAAAAACTTTCCAAACTTGAGTCCTACTATATCAGTATCTCTGATCTTGGGAATCTGCATTTTTTTTAAAGTTCTTCCAGTTATCCCCAGTGAATAGATAAGTTCAGAAATCATTGCCTTAAGCTCATCTCTTATTAAGAAACAGTTGGAAACCTTCTTGATGCCAGACTCAGTCTTTGTATCTGAATAGTGGGAGAAAATTAAGGGAAAAATGAAACATTGAAAACAACATTTTCTAACATTGTAGCCGTGTCCAGGAAAATTCTTTTTAACACTGCTTTACCTCTTCTAAGGCTCGGAGGGATTGAACTTGGTCCCTTGGAGGAATGAGTGTCTTGGGGATTGATAACCTAATTGAATACAATACCAGCCTTTGGACAGACAGCCAGAAGACAACTGTACACATGTTGAACAGCACAAACAATGTCACATTAAAGTGAATAGATATGACCTCATCAACAAGTTCCTTATATCAAAATCACCCATATTAGTGATCTTTTTCTGATGATGAGTTGATACTCTCCCTGATATTTTGGCACATCTCTTGACTCTTGCACTTATAAAACAGAAAAATGTAACTATATAGCAGAGACCCTTGGAATATGAACCAATACTGGGAAAATAGAAGAAAGCAAACTGATCTCAAGTCAAAGATCAGCTTCATGTTTTCTATTTGTCCATTTGTTGCTTTGTACACAGCTTTATTTCATACCATCCTGTGTTCATTGGTCATATATACATATTGAAATGTACTTGTGCCCAAAGAATCATAATACCTTATATAATATTATCAATATCCATTATCTTCAAGTATTGTTTTCATGTTAATCTAAAAGAATTTAGGAGGAGCAGCAAGGATGTTTTAAGAAGTCATCATAATAATTATAAGATTATTTATTTATTTTTAGATTTGGATGCAATGCAGGACATCTTGGGTCATTTATACTACTAGATAATAATGATCCTGATAAGAACTCTTTACATATGATGAAAAGTAAACCTTGAATGAAAGTATTAAAATAACAGTCCAGAATAGTTATAGTTTCTACTGAGTTTAAGACTATTTACACAAAAATTCTTATGTTACCTAACTCATAATTATAAAAAGTGAGAAATGAGAGGAGGCTGGGACCAGATGTTTGCTTAGGGTTGGTGTAAATTCATTGGATGACTATGAGGGTTTTTTTTTTAATTGATAACAAGTCTACTTATTACCTTTTTTTTTTTAATGGTAAAGATCAGAAAATTCTGCTTGTCTCAGAAGATGTCAGAATTTTATTATTTGTGCTATATATGCAAGGGAGCAAGAAGATGATTTAACTATGAACAGTTGGTAGCAAAAGATAAGATTAGGTATATCATACGAGAAAAGTGAATGAGGGTGTTTCCATGTAATAATGGAAACATTACTATTTCATGTGTAAATATGCACACTATCATGTTGCATGATACTGAATGTATAAAATGTGAGATTCATTACAACTAGTGTTGGTTAAATTCAGATAGTGATACTTAGTGCCAATAAAAGTTTGGATGCTTATCTAAAATTCATGTATACAATCTGTGCTTCATAATCAGCAAAATGGTGGAAAAATACTCTAATCAGTTTCTTTTGGAACTGCTGATATATTTTCTTCATTACAGAGGAGAAGGTAGAGATGGGTTACCCACAAAGTAAGTAAGAGGAAAGATTGACAAAAAATAATAGGTAAACATTTGTAAACTTGGCAAGTTTGTCTGGGGTTTGGTGAAAGTGAAAGACAGTTTAAGGTCATTTCTCATTTCATCCAAATAAATCTCCTTAGTCTGGGTTATACATTTGGGGGGATATAATCTACAAAATGCTGCCAATCACTTAACTTTCTTTTACCCACATGAATTTGGAGTGACTGGCAGGCTCTGTTCAGGAAATGAGGGTTTCCAAATTGTGGCTTGTTTTATCAGAGGGTAAATCTTCCCTAAGTGAGAGGATCAGACATGTGAGGAAACGTCCTGGCCAGCAGCAACAGCCTACTCTGTGTCACAGTGCTAGCAGTGGAAGGAGAATTGAAATCTAAAAATGAAATGTGCTTTTCAAAGGATGCATCCCCTTTGTCTTTTTCCCAGATACAATCTGTTCTTATTGGTTTAATATACTCCTTTGGCTTGGCTTTCCACAGTAAGGATGAGATCTAGACAGGAAAACTGAAACTTTGAGCTAGTTCATTAAGTGTTTAATTATTAATGAGACTCTTTGGTACTCAGTGCTCTATACATGATTTCAGGGAAGGTTTTGGAGATGATGGTCTCTGTTTCTTGTGTCTGATATCATTGCCTAAGCAAGCATCCATCCTCAAATCTATTTGGGGGCAAGTGGAGTAATGGAGTCACAGGCAAAACTAACCTGAAAGTGATTTATTCTAATGAAAACTGGGCAACACATCCTCATCGTACAGTTAGCTGCCAAAATGCCACTGGCCTTTTTACCTACTTGTTTCAGCAACTACTCATGGAGATCATTAATCTTTTTAAAAATTTTTTAATCTAAATTACAGTTAGTTAACATACAGTGTATGATTCGTTTCAGGTATACAATTTAATGATTCAACACCTCCATACAACACCCAGTGCTCATGACAAGTGTCCTCCTTAGTCCCCATCAGCTATTTAACCCATCCCCCTGCCCACCTCCCCTCTGGTAACCATCAGTTTGTTCTCTATGGTTAAGTCTATTTCTTGTTTTGCCCCTCCCTCTTTTCCACCTCCGCATGTTGGGTGTTTCTTAAACCCCACCTATCAGTGAAGTCATTTGATATTTACCTTTCCCTGGTTTATTTTGCTTAGCATAATACTCTCTAGCTCCATCCATAGAAATCATTAATCTTTGGACTCGGCACTTGAATTAAAACCTAGCAGGAAGTGGTTGGCATTAGTTTATGCATATGTGTAAGTATATGTGTATGTGTGCACTTGTTTGAAGTTTGTGTATGTACATGTATGTTAACATATGCAAAATATATACATATTTCCATTTCCAAGTCTCATTATATTTTATGCACTTAGGGTTTGTTTAAAGTCATATTTGTGGTTTTGGAAAAACTTGTAATCACATGGACATACTTCGGAAATTGTAATAGATGGGTATATTTTTGAAAGGAGACCTATTGTAAACTCTTTCAAAAATGAATATTTGTTTGAAAAAGAGTGAATAATATCCTTTATTGTACATTTTCTAAAGCTTATTTGTTTTTAAATACAAAATCTGCAGATGTTAGTATTGACTCTGGTCAGGCAAAAGAGCAATTAGATCTGAAGATATTCTCAAATAGACCTATGCCTAGAAAACCAGCATGTGTCTCTACCTATCCAAGATGCCCAGTTAACCAGTCAGATCCCTCCCTTCTGGCACCTACTTGGATATGCTCTCTTCTTAAAGCAGCTTCTCTCTATAAACTCCAAACCCCATTAGACATCTCCTTTCAAGGAACTGTCTTGAGTTAACTATCATCTTGGATAATGTTAATCACTGCAAAAGTTACATGAGGTATTTTAAGAAGGATTTCCTTTTAACTAGGGCACAGTCGTGGCTGCCACAGATGGTTGTCCAATGAAATGTCAAGTTCCAGCAACATAGGGATACACACAAAGAAAGAAACTAATCACTGTTTCCAAGGAGTTTGCATTCTTTATGGGTTATCTCTCAATAATGCAAAGAAGTATGTCATGTTTTCTGCAAAAGTGCAAAACAAAGTACATTGTTGTAAAGATTGTGTTCTAATTTCATTAAGTTGAAAGGCCAAGTTGACTACTTGGCCCCACTGTGCAGTGTTCATACCATGAAAATTCATCCAGCAAAATCCCTCATGCCTGCTTTAAGGGACCCTTTTTCAACAAGCCATAGTCACCTTTGCATATTGGTAGAAGAAAAGATGAATCTTGAGAGAAAAGATCCAGGCCAGTTTTCTTGAGTCAAGAATAAATAGAGACTTTTATGATTGCCAAGAAAGCAATTATCTGCAATCAGGCTCTTCTGGACAACAAGATGTTCCAAGAGTAGAGATATATGATATGTTGGGAACATCAACAGAAAAAGTAACTCAGAAGTAGCAATGACTGTTTTGCTCTGTATTTCTAGACTGAATGAGGAAGAATAAATATATGCTTGTTATAGTCCCTCAGTCTCTACTGCCTCCCATTGATGGGTCATTTTAGGTAAACTGTGGCATCTTGGCAATCATCACCTTGCAAAAAAATGCAGATAGGTTGGTATGGTGAAGGGTGAGGAGGGGGAAATGTATTACTGGCTGTAAGAATGGCTTGTAAGAGATTGGAAGAGGACAAGTGAACATGTAGTTTTCAGGGTTAGAAGAGAATGAGAGAAAAAAATCTCATAAAAGACTAAGGAGGAGACTATTGTAGGGGCTACAGTGTATCAGTTTGCTACTGCTGCCCTAACAAAATGCCACAGATTGGGTGGCTTAAGCAACGGAAATTTATTTTCTCAGTTCTGGATGCTAGAAGTTCAAAATCAAGATTTCGTCATGTTTGGTTTCTTCTGAGGCCTCTTTCCATGGCTTCCCTCTTGCTGCCTCCTCAAATGTTCATCCCTTTGTACACACATACCCCTGGTGTTTTTTTGTGTGTCCAAATTTCCTTTTTATATAAGACATTAGTGAGATTGATTAATAAGGCCATTCTAATGACCTAATTTAACTTAATCATCCCTTTAAGGGCCTATCTCTGAATATAGTCACAGGCTGAGGTATTGATGGTTAGGGCTTCAGTACATGAATTTTGAGAGAACATAGTTCAGCCTCTAACACCCACTTTACCATATATTCCAAAGTGCTATGATCAAACCTAGAGTTTAGCCTGATTTTGATGATCTACACAGATTATCAAAGCTCCATGGTTGGCTTTTGTATTTCTCTAGGATTTCTGAGATATTATTCCATGAATCTGCCATTTCCTCCCATTGTACTACCTCTATTTCCAGTTACATGAAGTAATTAATATTAACCACCTCTGGAATATAGCCTTCCAGTCAAATGTTCATGTCCCTTTGATATTTGGTTTAGAGCAGGAATCACAAATTAAATGCCTAAGGGGAATGAATAGGGAACACAAATGATGAAGCTGGCTCATTATAGGGTAACAGGAATGTCAGGAATTTGGTGAACTGGAAATAAGAAAGTATATGACTCTTCTAAAGGGGACAGTACTAGGGAGCTCTAGATAGCTCTAGATGATTGAAGTCATGCGAAAACCCCTGAGGTATTAGAATTTCTGATTTTCCAAGAAAGTCTGATAATATAAATGTTAATTGAATGCTTACAACTTTTAAATTTTGTGAACTGTTGCAAATAACATGCAGTGTCCCTCTCTATTCAATACTGTCTCTTCAAGATTGTATCTTGCATCTATTAGAGATGCTATTTCAGAACCAATGATAAGAATAGAAATTCTCATGGGGACTAGGAAAGAATAGAATAGGGTATTCACTCATGGGAGGAGATGGAAACATTTTTATTTTCCAGAATCCATCTTAGGTGATGAACTCGGTGTGCTTCATTGAAAAAATCCTGCTTAGAGTAAAAGGAAACCTACAAGGCATTCTCAAACAATAAAAAAATATTGCTAAACCATAAATCACAAGAGGCAGGAAGGTTAAAAGAAGAAGAGAGCAGGAGAAAGTAAGCAGAGATGAGTGAGCTGGTGAGATGGGGGAAGGTTGTGTCTCAGAAGTGGGGAAATGGTCTAAACAATTAGAAGCAATGAGAAAGGCTTTATGAAAGTAGGGGTAGTTGAGCTGGGTTAAATAAACAAATAAGCAGCTTTGAATTTTAGGATGTGGTAAAGGTAGAAACAATATGTTGCTTTATTTGAGAAATAGTAAAGGTTTTTAATAATCTTAAAATGGAGTCCACCCTTCTATAAAGTTAAATGAAATCAGTTGGCATCTCTAGATTTGTATTATTTCTGGTTGAGTTTCTTAACCTTAGGATCTTTATTTAACTTAAAAGAACAGGCAAGAGAAGAAAGGAAATAAACACTAAAAAGAGACTTTTTCTAGGAAAGAGGTCCACAGTCTTTTTCTAGGGGCCATACCATCTATGTGTAAGCACTCATTCACTGCATGAAAACAGCCATACACAAAATATAAACAAATGAGCATAGCTGTGTCCTAATAAAACTTTATGTATAGAAAGAGATGGTGGGCCAAGTTTGTTCTACGGGTCATAGTTGGCTGAGTTCTGATCTAGAAAAAAAAAGAACACACTAATGTATGCTAGGGGTAGGAGAGGAAGGAGGAAACTTCCAGAGACTGGTGCCAAGCACAATAGTGGACAACCTTAAAATGATGAATATGTTTTGTTGAAACCCTATGGAAGTAAAAAGAAGGAAGGAAGGAAACTGTGAGAAGGAGATGATGGATTAGAGATATTTTAAAATGCAGATAGAAATATGTGACACTATATAGGAAAAAATAAGTTCTAAATGAAATGTGAGACCACGTCTATTTGAGAAGGCTAAACCAAAGAAGAAAAGCCAGAGCAGGACTCCAAAACATTCAGAGAAGCATCAAACATCAGGGTGGTAAGGGTTTAGTGGTTTAACAATAGGTGATGATACAAATCCCCTGCAATAAAAGGGCAGGTAAAGGGACTTGGGCTCTTAATTCTATTGGGGCTACTTTTTGAACCAGGAGCCCATCAGCTCATTATAGACATCTGCTTTTTCTTCAGAATCCATTCCAGATTTCTTGCTTTATCTCTAAGCAATTATCCCAACCCTGAGAGGCAGATGCAAAAATAAGAATGAATGGAGAGAGTGAAGAGAGGGGAGAATGGGCTTCTATTGCTGTTTCTGTGTCCCTCCTCAGCATGAGGCCCAGTTGACATCTCTCCTAATTTCTGAAATTTCTGTCTATTCCCATGAGGTATGGACAATCCCATAGGCACAGTGTGGTGTCTATAGAAAATTATGCCTTACAAATGTCATTAAGGCAAAGTTACCAGCTGATAAAGTGAATGTAGCCATCAGGAGACCCAGAGAAGTGAGTTTATCAAGGGGGTTATAGTACGCGTATTATCTAGTTTACAGTTTGAGGATCACCAAATCCCATATCATCATCCCCCCCCCTTTTTTTGAATCTCGGTATCTTTTTCTTTTTTTTTCCTTTATAGTTTATTGTCAAATTGGTTTCTGTGTAACACCCAATGCTCATCCCAACAAGTGCCCTCTTCCATGCCCATCAACCCCTTCTCTCCCCCTCCCCCATCAGCCCTCAGTTTGTTCTCAGTATTCCAGAGTCTCTCATGGTTTGCCTCCCTCCCTCTCCCGAACTATTTTTCCCCCTTTACCTCCCCCATAGTTTTTTGCTAAGTTTCTCCAGTTATATTTATGAGTGAAGACATATGGTATCTATTTTCTCTGTCTTACTTACTCCACTTAGCATGAGACCCTCGAGTTCCATCCACATTGCCACAAATGGCCATATTTCACTCTTTCTCATTGCCATGTAATACTCCATTGTGTGTATATATATATATATATATATATATATATATATATATATATATACCACATCTTCTTGATCCACTCATCAGGTGATGGACATTTAGGCTCTTTCCATGATTTGACTTCTGTAGAAAGTGACACTATGAACATTGGAGTACATGTGCTCTTATGCATCAGCACTTCTGTATTCCTTGGGTAAGTCCCTAGCAGTGCTATTGTTGGGTCATAGGGGAGTTCTATTGATAGTTTTTTGAGGAACCTCCATACTGTTTTCCAGAGCAGCTATACCAGTTTACATTCCCACCAACAGTGTAGGAGGGTGTCCATTTCTCCACCTCCTTGCCAGCATCTATAGTCTCTTGATTTGTTCATTTTAGCCACTCTGGCGTGGGGTGGTATCTCCGTGTGGTTTTGATTTGTATTTCCCTGATGATGAGTGATGCTGAGCATCGTTTCATGTGTCTGTAGGCCATCTGGATGTCCTCTTTGGAGAAGTGTCTATTCATGTTTTCTGCCCATTTCTTCACTGGATTATTTGTTTTTCAGGTGTGGAGTTTGGTGAGTCCCTTGTAGGTTTTGGATACTAGCCCTTTATCTGATATATCATTTGCAACTATCTTTTCCCATTCTGTCGGTTGCCTATTAGTTTTCTTGATTGTTCGTGTTGCATTGCAGAAGGTTTTTATCTTGATGGGGTCCCCATAGTTCATTTTTGTTCTTGATTCCCTTGCCTTTTGGGATGTATCGATTAGGATATTGCTGCGGTTGAAGTCAAGGAGGCTGTTTCCTGTTTTCTCCTCTAGCGTTTTTTTTTT
>NC_043703.1:95614175-95723989 GCF_006229205.1 Suricata suricatta
AACAAGGAAAACAAGTACTACAATGTAAAAATATTAAGAAAAGAAAACCCTCTCACATGCATAAATGAAAGATGGCACACAAAGAACTCACATCTTTTCAAGCTTCAATAGTAAATATTCTGCTACTATATATTAAATACTGCATGGTTTGCCCAAGCTAAGATGAAACCACATCATGAATCAATTAGCATTTTGCATTGTCTTTCATTATCTACTCAAAGTCATGCCTACTGCACCTCTAAACATTTCATTAAGTCCAATGATACAGCAAACATTCCCAAAATAAACTTAGATTGTATTGTAGTTTCACTTAACAGTATATAAAATGCTGTGTTCCTCTAGGGTTTTGAGAGTTTCCTGTTTCACATTAAGGTCCTTCATCCATGTTGAGTTTATTTTTGTGTATGGTGTAAGAAAGTGGTCTAGTTTCATTCTTCTGCATGTTGCTGTCCAGTTCTCCCAGCACAATCTGTTAAAGAGGCTGTCTTTTTTCCATTGGATACACTTTCCTGCTTTGTCAAAAATTTATTGGTCATACATTTGCGGGTCCAATTCTGGGTTCTCTATTCTATTCCATTGGTCTATGTGTCTGTTTTTGTGCCAATACTATACTGTTTTGATGATGACAGCTTTGTAGTAGAGGCTAAAGTCTGGGATTGTGATGCCTCCCATTTTGGTTTTTTTCTTCAATATTACTTTGGCTATTTGGGGTATTTTGTGGTTCCATACAAATTTTAGGATAGTTTGTTCTAGCTTTGAGAAGAATGTTGGTGCAATTTTGATGGGGATTACATTGAGTGTGTAGATTGCTTTGGATAGTAATGACATTTTCACAATATTTATTCTTCTGATCCATGAACATGGAATGTACTTCCATTTCTTGGTGTCCTCTTCAATTTCTTTCATAAGTTTTCTGTATTTTTCATCATATAGGTTTTTTTATATCCCTGGTTAGGTTTATTCCTAGGTATTTTATGGTATATAGTGCAATTGTGAATGGGATCGGTTTCTTGATTTCTCTTTCCATTGCTTCATTATTGGTGTATAAGAATGCAACTGATTTCTGTACATTGATTTTGTACCCTGCAACTTTACTGAATTTATTGATCAGTTCTAGAAGGCTTCTGGTGGAGTCTGCCAGGTTTTCCATGTAGACTATCATGTCATCTGCGAAAAGTGAAAGTTTGACTTCATCTTTGCCAATTCTGATGCCTTTTATTTCCTTTTGTTTTCTGATTGCTGATGCTAGGGCTTCCAGCACTGTGTTAAACAACAGTGGTCAGAGTGGACACCCCTGTCCTGTTCCTGATCTCAAGGGGAAAGCTCTCAGTTTTTCCCCATTGACAATGATATTCCTGTGGGCTTTTCATAAATTGCTTTTATAATGTTTAAGTAAGTTCCTTCTATTCCAACACTCTCAAGTGTTTTTTTAAAGAAAGGATGTTGTATTTTATCAAGTGCTTTTTCTGCATTTATCAACAGGATCATATGGTTTTTATCTTTTCTTTGTTAATGTGATGTATCACCTTGATGGATTTGCGAATATTGAACTAGCCCTGTCACCCAGGAATGAATCCCACTTGATCATGATGGATAATTTTTTTATATGTTGTTGAATTCGACTTGTTAGGTTCTTGTTGAGTATTTTTGCATCTGTATTCATTAAGGATATTGGTCTGTAGTTCTCTTTTTTTTTTTTTTTTTTTTTTGGCTGGGTCTCAGTCTGGTTTGGGAATCAAAGTGATACTGGCTTTGTAAAATGAGTCTGGAATTTTTCCTTCTATTTCTATTTCTTGGAATAACTTGAGAAGAATGGATATTAGCTCTGATTTAAATGTCTGGTAGAATTCCTCTGGGAAGCCGTCTGGCCCTGGGCTCTTACTCATTGGGAGATTTTTGATAACAGATTCAATTTTTTCACTGGTTATTGGTCTATTCATGCTTTCTATCTCTTCTCATTTGAATTTTGGTAGTGCATGTATGTTTAGGAATTTGTCCATTTCTTCTAGATTGTCCAGTTTGTTGGTATATATTTTTTCATAGTAATCTCTAATTTTTGCTTGTATTTCTAAGGGATTGGTTGTAATAGATCCATTTTCATCATAATTTTGTCTATTTGGGTGCTTTCTCTTTTCTTTTTGAGATGCCTGGCTAGAGGTTTATCAATTTTGTTTAATCTTTCAAAAAACCAACTATTGGTTTCATTGATCTGTTCAACTGGTTTTTTGGATTCTCTATTGTTTATTTCTGCCCTGATCTTCATTATTTCTTTTTTTCTGCTGGGTTTGCTATTCTCTTGCTGCTTCCCTCTAGTTCCTTTAGATGCACTCTTAGATTTTGCATTAGAGCTTTTTCTAGTTTCTTGAAATAAGCCTGGACTGCAAGATATTTTCCTCTTAGGACTTCATTTGCTGCATCCCAAAGAGTTTGGATTGTTGTATTTTCATTTTCATTTGTTTCCATATATTTTTTAATTTCTTCTCTAATTGCCTGATTGGCCCAATCATTCTTTAGTAGGGTGTTCTTTAACCTCCATGTTTTTGGAGGTTTTCCAGATTTTTTCTTGGGACTGATTTCAAGTTTCATAGCATTGGGATCTGAAAGTTTGCATGGTATGATCTCAGTTCGTTTATATTTATGGAGGGCTGCTTTATGACCCAGTATGTGACCTATCTTGGAGAATGTGCCACGTGAACTCGAGAAGAAAGTGAATTCCCGACCCTCAGGATGTAGAATTCTAAATATATCTGTCAAATTAATCTGTTCCAATGTGTCGTTCTGGTCCATTGTTTCTTTAGTGATTTTCTATCTAGCTGATCTATCCTTTGCTGTAAGTGGAGTGTTAAAATCCCCTGGAATTAGCACCTTCTTATCAATAAGATTGTTTCTGTTTGTGATTACCTGTTTTATGTATTTGCGTGCTCCCGAATTCAGTACATAGATATTTATAATTTTTAGCTCTTCCTGACAGAGAGACCTTGTAATTATTATATAATACCCTTCTTCATCTCTTGTTATTGCCTTTACTTTAAAGTCCAGTTTGTCTGATATAAGTAAGGCTATTCCAGCTTTCTTTTGACTTTCAGTCATATGATAGATTTTTCTCCATCCTCTTACTTTCAATCTGAAGGTCTCTTCAGATCTAAAATGAGTCTCTTATAGCAGCAAATAGATGGATTTTGGTTTTTTATCCATTATGCTACCCTATGTCTTTTGATTAGAGCATTTAGTCCATTTACATTTAGTGTTATAATTGGAAAATATGGGTTTAGCATCACTGTGTTCTCTGTAGTGTTCATGGTTGTAGTTGTATCTATGGTACCTCGTGTTCCTTGCAACATTTTCCTCATAGAGTCTCTCTTAGGATTTCTTGTGGGCCTGGTTTGGTGGTAATGAATCCTTTCAATTTTTTTTATTTGGGAAAACCTTTCTCTCTACTTCTATTCTGAATGACAGGCTTTCTGGATAAAGAATTCTTGGCTTCATATTTTTTTCTGTTCATCACATTGAAGATCTCCTGCCATTCCTTCCTGGACTGCCAAGTTTCATTAGATAGGTCTATAACCACTCTGGATAGGTTTCTATTTGTATGTTAGGGCCTTTTTATCCCTGTCTGCTTTCAGAACTCTCTCTTTCTCCTTATATTTTGCCAGTTTCACTATGATATGTCATGCCGAAGGTTGATTCAAGTTATGTCCGAGAGGAGTTCTCTGTGTCTCTTGGATTTCAATTTCTATTTCCTCCCCAGACTGGGAAAGTTCTTGGTTATAATTTGTTCAAGTACCCCTTCAGTGCCTTTCTCTCTTTCTTCTTCAGGAATTCATATGATACAGATACTGTTCCATTTGATTGTATCACTCAGTTCTTGAATTCTCCTTTCATGCTCTTGGATCAGTTTATTTCTCTTTTTCTCAGCTTCCTCTTTGTCTATAATTGTGTCTTCTAATTCACCTATTCTCCTCTCTGCGTCTTCAATCCTGTGCTGTGGCCATCTCCATTGTACTATGTACCTTATTTATGGCACTTTTTAATTTGTCACAACTATTTTAAGGTCCATAGTCTTTGTAGCAATAGTTTCTCTAGTGTCTTCCATGCCTTTTTCAAGCCCAGTGATTAATTTTATGACAATTGTTCTAAATTCTTGCTCAGGTATGTTGCTTATATCTGTTTTGAGCAATTCTGTAGCTGTGATTTCTTCCTGGAATTTCTTTAGAGAAGAGTTTTTCCATTTCATCATTTTGCCTAGCTTTCTGTCTCTTGTCAGTTTTAAAAGCTTGTTATGCCCTCTGCACCTGTGAGTATTGCTCTATTAAAGGAGACTCATTGACTGTCCGGGCCTGTCCATTTAGGAAGTGTTCTTTGAGTGGTGTCCCTTGGTCTCTTTTGTTACTTTTGTTATTTTCTTTCCCTATTCGTATTGAAATTTAGGACTCTCCACCATGTGTACTTTGGCTTGTTTCTTGAGATAGCCTGGAAAAGGAAAACAGTCAGACAAATATACAGGAAACAAAAACACAAAAACACACAGACAAGTCAAACAAGCAAACCAGAAGGGAAAAAGGAAAAAAGGGGGGGGGGCAGGGGCAAAAACAACAAAAGACAAAGGACAGTCTAAAAGTATAAAAAAGTATAAAATCAGAAATCCCAGCTACAAATAAAAAGCAGGATGGAAGCAGTGTTGATGGAAGAGCATACACAAGGAGAGAGATGACGGGGGTGGGGAGGAAGCAAAGTTGAACACTGACCAGGCAGAGAGACTGAAAGGCTTAATTCAGAGAGAGAAAGAGGCAAATATAGTAGGAGGCGAGGAGAAAAAGAAAAAACGGAAGATAATGTTACCCAAGGAACCTATATAGTCTGATTATTCCATTGAGAGAGAAATGAAGGTAGAGACAGAGGTATAGAATATGCATCAAGAGAATAGATTAAATATGACTGTTTAAGCAAACCAATGTCCAGAGTGCCCAGTCAAGCAGAGGGGAGAGATAAGAATGAGATAAAATATATCTGAATAGCAAGAATTGATCATAGCAATGCATCAATGTGGTCTTGCCCCTTGCCCCAAGCTCTGGTATGTATATATATATAAAAGCTCTCCAGCATGGATGGTTGTGGTTTGGTGTAGGCAGGTCTCAACTCCCCTATGGGTTTTGCAGGCAGCTCCCTGAGGCTCTGTGTTGGTGGTTATAGAAAGAAAAATGGCGGTGCTCCAGTCCCTTCTGGAACCAAGCATTGCAATTCACTCTTTTGGGTCCAATCTCCCTGTGCGGCAGGTGTAGCCACAGTGGGCCGAGTTGTGTTTCTTACGCCCTGCCTCATTTCCAGATTTTGGTCTGTACACTTTAAAGATATCACCCAAAATGTACTCCTGCAGGCCTGGCAGCTTCTTAGCTGGGGATTGAGTAGTGGGAGTAGGGGAGCTGCTTCTCCTGGAGCTGCCCGGGATTGGGGCACCTA
The DNA here is from genome assembly GCF_006229205.1 of Suricata suricatta. Lineage (NCBI taxonomy): Eukaryota > Metazoa > Chordata > Mammalia > Carnivora > Herpestidae > Suricata > Suricata suricatta. The sequence continues at coordinate 95,619,633 of NC_043703.1, forward strand.
GCCCAAGGAAACCACCACAGCTAGGAAAAAAACCCCAACTCTCGCCAAATGCCCTGCGGTTACAGATGGGATAATAGGATCCCTCTCTGTCCTGGGCTGAGTCTTTTCTCTTCTTCAGAGACAGTTTATAGCAGTTTCAATGGCTCTTTCTCTTCCCCTGTCTTTCTGCAGCTCTCTGTGGAGGGGTCTCCCTCCCCTCCATGCCTCTGGTTCCCAGCCGGTTTTTATCTTCCTCAGTTAGCAGTCACACACCTATGAGGCTGTCTTCTTAGCGGACTCTGTCTCTTTTCCCAGATTCTTGCAGCTCAGTGTGCGGGCTGACAAAAAAGTACGGAGCTCCCTACTTGTACACCATCTTGCCAGGATCTCCATGATCCCCTTTCTGCCAATGTTTTCCACATCTCTTTCAAGACCTGCCACTGAATCATTTCACAGTATGCCTTAATGACAGTGGATATGGGATTCACTGTGGTTTCATAATAAAGCTGCAGCTGCCAGGCTTGTCTAAAGCATTACAAGGTCTCTTTTCCAAGCACAGTGAAATGAATATCACATCAAAAATAACACCTAGGATTTAAAAATAAAGGGTACTTAGATACGGCTTACAAGACCCAAATATCTTTTAGTTTTTCTTCCATTGAAATTCCTAAGCCCTGAGATGCCCTAGGATTGAAGTGGATATGAGGGGAGGATTTGGTTAGGGTAGAACTAATTGCACCTGTGGTGTCGATCTTCAACAAACCCAGCTGACATCTTACTCAGCTCCATGTGGAGCCAGGACCTGGCTCAGTACCTCAACATAGGACACGCTCCTACGTGGGTAGCAAGTTGTCCAGATGAGTGATTACAAATGTCCTTTGTGCTCCTCCCGGTTTGGGAGGGAGCTGGTTAATATTCTCTTCTCTTATTTTGTCTTTACTTTACAAATTACCATCAGGTTTGGGATGCATTCCAAACAGGGATTTTTTTTTTAATTGAGAAGTATGAAAACCAGGCAACCTACTTTCTTGTTTTCAGTCAAAATGTGAACCATTACTGAGGAAATATTTTGAATTGGTAGGCAGCTGGATATTATTTCTTTAAACCAGCCCATAAATTGGAACCTTGAGTTAATTTTCCATCAGGCTCCTTAATATCTATAATGTGGTTGATACTAATCTCAAATTTACATGCTTTATAATTACACAAATACCACCATGTGGTTACATGTTTTCTCACACTGAAAGGCATGCAGGATCTTCTTGATCATACCTCTTTGTGTTCCTCCTTTGTCACATCTCTGCTTTTTCTCCAGGTAATTAAAATCTATAAAATTCAGGACTGACTCCAATAGTTAAATAATTTATTGTATAGTTAATAGACAAGCTGTACTCTTCATTTATTGGAAGTACAATTAAAAACACATAAAACTTTAATTCATATAATGTCTAATTGGTAGGTTTTATGCCAACTATGGTACCAATGTACTCTTATCCCAATTTTAACTCCTACATTATTTTTCATTAAAAATGTTAAATTAGGAGAAATTGTCATTGAGTGTCAGGAAAAGCTGTCACTGAACCTAGCAGGTGGTATCTGAGAGAAAAACTAAGTTCACTTAGGGAAATAGTTACAATGGAATTATTTAATAATCACTGTCAGACAAATGCATATATGTGTGCACGCACACGCACACACACACACACACACACACACACACACACACACACACACCGGGAATATTCAATACTAAAAGGTTAAGCAGATATTCAAGTCATAACATTGGAATGTAACAAAATGCCAAAAAAAAAATCCATAATGAAATAAACATGAGTTAACACAAGATGATAAAATTTGCACTCTTGAAGACAAAAATGCCCCTAAGACACAATTCCTCAGCTTAAAATTTTAAATGCTTGCTGTCCCCATTTTTGGTCTTGCTTCATTCCAAAGAGGTCTTCCATAGATAAAACTTTTTAAAAATCTTTAAAAAAAAATGCAAAAGCCATTGGTAAGGCTGAACCCCTGACTGAACCATAAAAGTGATCTCGGCCCCTTTCTGTTTCAATATATTACAGGAGAGGGCCATAGTTACCATTTATACTTTTAAGCAAAGGAACTTTAAAAATTAGAATCTCCTCTCCTTTTTTTTTACTCCCTTTCCTTAATTTCTATACTTTTTAAATGAAAGGCATGGAGTGAGGAAGCTGCCTTGTCCTGGAGAGTGGAGACTGTGCATGGTTGATGTGCTTTCCCCAGGGGAAAAATCACACTCCTCATCATTCTGTGGGCATATATGGTTTTCCCTTGCAATGGTGTTTTCTAATAATTTCTTGCCAATGGATCAGAGAGTTGTATTAGAACTTTCGTGCACATTGCTCAATTTAATTCACCTTTCAGGGCTTCCCATCTCATGTCTCTTTCATGAGAGTTCTATGTTGCAAGGAACCCTAAGTATTTCACTTTATATTTCTTCCAAGGTGCAGATCGCCTTCCAACAGCTCTGCAGAGTCACCATTTAACTTCTGTTTGAAAATTTGAGAGGAGAGAATGCTTGCTGTTCAGCAGGCAACACATTCCACTTAGAGAAGACTTCAGTTTTAAGAAAGAGCTCCCCTGTAACTTCTAACCCTTAGCCTGGATTAGGATCTGGATGTGGAAAGAAGGCCGTTTTGTTAACTGAGGACAGGATTTCTCAACCTCTGCAGTACTAATGCTTCGGGCAGGATAATTCTCTGTTTGGGAGACTGCGCTTTGCATTGAGGATCCTTGACCTTTTCCCACAGGGTGCCCACAGTAGTACCCCTCCCCCAACCTTCTCCCTCTTCTTGCCAGTTGTAGCAATAAAAATGTCCTCTTGAAGGAGGAATTACCTCTGGTTGAGATCAGCTGTCTAGAGAATGAGACCATAGCTCGCTTCTGGCAAATCCAGGCTTCTTTTCTTTCATTTCTGTACTCATTTAACACAATCATTTAAAATATGTACTGAGTGGCTCAGTAATTAAGTCTCTGAAGCTTGATGTCTGCTCAGGTCATGATCTCAGGGTTAGTGAGATCTAGCCCTACTGGGGATTCTCTCTCTCCCTCTCTCTCTCTCTCTCTGTCCCTCTATCACTTGTAAGTACTCTGTTTCTCTCAAAATAAATAAGAGACCAAGTGGGTCTCTGTGATACCATTCAGTCTCATTCAGTGGGTCTGTTTCTATTTCTTCATGAACAAAGTGCTCCCCAGACTAGTGAATTGGACTAGATCTATAAGAGTCTATTTTTGCTAAAAGTCTGTGTACTTAAGTATTACATAATAAAAAGATTTAAAGGTAAGACATCACATCACCTCTGCCATGGCTTGACATGGGCTACTGCTTCTCAGACCCCTTGGATCCTGGCTTTTTGTGGGACATTTGCTAATTTCACACCCTCCTGTCCTATACTCCATCGCTATCTTTGAAAATACATGTATATTTTTTATTAGGATTTATTTTGGTGTTTTTGGTGCTTTAACAAGCTTCCCATAGTTTTGAGTAGTCTTCCTGAATCATATTTTTTTTCCAAGAGCCCTATTATTTTTAGTGATCAGTTTTGTGGAATGTAAGGTTTCTAGGGGTTGGAGATACTGTGTTACAGCTGTTGTGACTTGTAGTTTAAAGAAATCAAATAATATCAAAAGGACTATAAAAAATAACCTTGGATTTCTGTCTCAAAACCTTTAGAAACTTTTCTTCATTGCTAGTGTTCTAAGATTTCAGGACGTGCCTTTCTGTGGGTTCTTTTTTAATTGATTTCACTGGGCACCCAGTGGACACTTTTAATCTGGAGTTATATGCCTTTCACTTTGGAAAATTTTCTAGTATAATTTCTTTGATAATTCTTCACTCACTATTTTTCTAGACCTTCTATTAATATAATGAAAGCAGAAGAAGATTTAAATGAAACTTCCGCAGTTATGTAATACAAGCTATAAAAATAGAAGTGAAAGGAGGCTGATGCCAGGTGTTAGCCTAAGAGTGGGCATATATTTGTTGAAGGTTCATTGCAAGTGAGTCTTGCTGTTATTTGTTTAAATTTTTCAAAAGCTAAAAGTCAGAATAGCAAAAAAAACAAAAAAACAAAAAAACAAAAAAAAACCTTAGATAGTTTTGAAACTTATTTGCAGTGTCTGAGAGATAAGAAAGCAGGAGTACGAAGGGTTATTAGGAAATGATCAAATTATTCTGCCTAATAATGATGAATGAGAGAAGTCTGTTCCTCACCAGCCAATGCGGCCATCCTCTAGTTGCTAGGAGTGTTGGCTAGTGAAGTCATAGCACCCCCTTCTCTAGAGATTTATCCTGGCCAATTAGGAGCTGCCTCTTCTGATGACTTCGCACCTACCCCTCTGGGCTCAGACCTAAAACAATAATTGACTGACATGGTAGTAAAAAGGCTGGACCCTTGCCTAAAAGTGGGATTTATTCAGTGTTGCAGTATATATTCTAGGTTTTTCATAATGGGACTGAAGGAAGAAAGACTGAAGGAAGTCTCATGAGATCAGATTTTTGGGTCAGTTTATTGCTCTATCCTATCCTGCGTTTCTCCTCTTTCCTGAAAGCTTTCCCTCAGTCTATCATTTGAATGAGAATTCCCATCTCAGGCTCTGGTTGTAGAGTACCCAACTTAAGACAGCAATTATGCCTTTAAATTCAAGGGGCTCTTTTTTCCCCCTTCTGATTATTTCTGTTTATAGTATCCTGTTCTTGATACATGAATGTGGTAATCTGAGGCTTCTTCTGGTTTCTGCATCACCTGTATTTTCGTTTTGTCTGTTTGCATTGGTCCCTCCTTCACAATAATGCCTTTCCTCAAATATCTATTATTTGTCCATCCATTACTATTTAGTTAGGGACACTGAAAATAGTTTGTAAGTTCTTTTTTTTCTTTTAATTTTTAAATCTTTATTTATTTTGAGAGAGTAAGAGCGAAAGCAGGGTAGGGGCAGAGAGAGAGACACACAGAATTCGAAGCAGACTCTGGGCTCTGAGCTGTCAGCACAGTGCCCACGTGGGGCTTGAACCCACAAGCCATGAGATGACCTGAGCTGCAGTCAGACGCTCAACTGACTGAGTCATCCACGCACCCCAATGGTTGTAAGTTCTACGTGAATGATGGACTTGTCTTTAGTGTATGTCATTTGTAAGACAGATTAATGGCCACTGGGTTGCCATTAGATTTTGCCCAAATATTTTATATTTTGAATGGTTCATTTTCTCTGGAATAGGTTCCCTTCTCTCTGTTCTAGGTAATGCTTGCTTGGTTGTATGGCAGGTATTCTGGAGCAGTGGGGGGAGGGGCCTACAGAAACATTTTTTACTGAGCAGCTTTCACTTCATCCCCTTGTTAGAATCCAATGGTCCATTCTTTCCTATGCTTTTCAATTTTTAATTCAATATGTTACCTAATAGAAAATACCCAAAATGAAACCAACACTAAAAGTGTGTGTGTGTGTGTGTGTGTGTGTGTGTGTGTGTGTGTGCTGGGGGGGGGGGGGGTGTAGATGGATGGAAATAATGGGATAGAGTATGTAAAGCTCCAGTACCTTATCGAATGGATTAACATATGTTGGCCCCCAAAATACTTACATTGCCTTCACTTACATTATTTTTATTATTGGAATATAGTTGACTTGCAATGTTATATACATAGTTGACATACAATGTTTCATGTGTATAACATAGTGATTCATTTTAAATGTAGTCACCATCTATCTCCATACAATGTTATAACAATACTGAGTGTATTCCCTATGAAGACTTTTTAGCTCCATGACTTTATAACTGGAAGTCTGTACCTCTGAATCCCTTTCATTCATTTCACTCATCCTTCCACTCCCCTCCCGTCTGGGATTCACAGTTTGTTTTCTGTATTTGAAGCCATCTCTCTCTTTCTCTCTTTCTCTCTCTCTCTTTGTGGTTTTAGACTCCACACATAAGTGAAATCATATTGTATTTGTCTTTCTCTATCTGATTATTTCACCTAATATAATACCCTCTAGTCCAACCATGTTGTTGCAAGTGGTAAGACCTCAGTTTTTAAATAGTTGAGTAATATTTTATTGTGTGCATATATATCACATCTTCTTTATCCATTCATTTATCCACAGACACTTGGGTTGCTTCCACATCTTAGTTCTTATAAATAATACTGCAATAAATATAGGGGTATATATATGTTTTTTCAAGTTAGTGTTTTTATTTTCTTTAGGTAAATAGCCAGTAGTAGAATTACTGGATCATAATGTATTTCTATTTTTAATATTTTGAGGAAACTCTACCCAGTTTTCCACAGTGGTGGCAACAATTTACATTCCCACCAATAGTGCAAGAGAGTTCCTTTTTCTCTACATCCTTGCCAACACTGGTCATTTCTTGTCTTTTTGATAGTAGGTATTCTGACTGGTGTAAGATGATATCTCACTGTGGTTTTGATTTGTATTTCCCTGATGATTAGTGAGGTTAAGTATCTTTTTATTTGTCCCTGGCTATCTGAATGTCTTCTTTGGAAGAAATGTCTATTCAGGTCCTCTGCCCATGTTTTAATCATAAATGTATTTTGGTAGTGAAATTAGGTTTTTCATATATTTTGGATATTAGTCTCTTATAGGATATGGCACTTGCAAATTCATTGTCCCATTCAGGAGGTTGACTTTTTGTTTTGCTGATGGTGTCCTTTGCTGTGCAAACCTTTTTTATTTTGATATAGTCCCAACAATTTATTGCTGTTTTGGTTTCCCTTGCCTCAGGAGACAAATCCATACATATGGTAAGTCCACTGTCCAAGATATTATCACCCATGGTTTTTTCTAGAAGTTTTATTGTTTAAGGTCTCTTATGTAGGTCTTTAATCCATTTTTAGTTTATTTTTGTGTGTGGTTTTATTCTTTTGCATATAGGTGTCCAATTTTCCTGTGTGGTTTCATTCTTTTGCATATAGTTGTCCAATTTTCCCAATTCCATATATTGAAGAGACTATCTTTCCCCCATTGTATATTCCTGCCTCCTTTTTCACAGATTAATTGACCTTGTAAGTGTTGGCTTCATTTCTGGGCTCTCTATCCTGTTCCATTGATCTATTTGTCTGTTTTGGGGCCAGTACCATACTGTTTTGATTACTGTAGCTTTGAAATACTTCTTGAAATCTAGGATGGTAATACTTCCCACTAAAAAAGTAATAAAGTAGAAAAACTTCTATCTCAAGTTGGCTTTGGTTATTCAAGGTCTTTCTTTTTTGGTTGTACACAAATTTTAAGATTTTAGTTCTAGGTCTGTGAAAAATGCAGTCAGCATTTTGATAGGGATTGTATTAAATATATAGGTTGTTTTGGGCAAGACAGACATTTTAATAATTTTCTTATAATCCATGAGTATGGAATGTCTTTCCACTTCTTTCTATTTTCAGTTTCTTTCATCAGTGTTTTATAGTTTTCAGAGTATAGTTTTTTTTTTTTTTTTCATTTTTTTGGTTAGGTTTATTCCTAAGTATCTTATTTTTGGTGCAATTATAAATGCAGTTGTTCTCTTAATTTCTATTTCTGTTGCTTCATGTGACAGCCTTTTTTTTTAATGTCTATTTTGTCTGGTATAAGTACTGCTAACCTGGATTATTTTGCTGTTGTTCATTTGCATGGAAATCTTTTTCCTTCCCTCCACTTTCAGTCCGTATGTGTCTTTAGGTTTGAAGTGACTCTCTGTAGCTGGCATATAGATGGGTCTTGTTTTTTTTATCCATTGAGTCACAGTATGTCTTTGGAGCATATAGACCATTTACTATTTTCTGGTTGTTTTTGTAGTTGTTCTCTGTTACTTTCTTTTCCACTTGTGGTTCGATGACTTTTTTTTTTTTAGTAATGTGCTTGGATTCTTTTCTCTTTATTTTTTGTGTATCTATTAAAAGTTTTTCTTTTGTGATTACCATGGTGTTCATAATCTTATGTGAATAGCAATCTATATGTAGTTGACAGTCACTTAAGTTTGAACACATTATAGAAGCACTAAATTTTTACTCCCTTCTAAATGTTTTATGTATGTGATACCACATTTTTCATCTTTTGTGTATGCCTTGACAAATTTTTGTAGATACAATTGATTTTGCTATTTGTGTGTTTTAGCCTTCATAGTGGCTTTATAAGTGATTACTACCTGTAATATGTTTGCTATTACCAGTAAAATTTTTCCTTTTATTACTTTCTTCTATTTATGGCCTTTTCTTTCCAGTGAGAGAAATTCTTTTAATATTTCTTGTGAGCCTGGTTAAGTAGTAATAAACTCTTTTAACTTTTGTCTGAGAAACTCTTTATTTTTCTTTCAATTCTAAATAATAACTTTGCTGGGTAGAGCATTCTTGGTTATAGGATTTTTTTTTCTTTCAAAACTTTGAATTTATCATGCCACTCCCTTTAGGCCTGCAAAAACAATTTTTTTAGCCCTTTGGTGTCTTGTTTTTAGTGTTTTTTATTTATTTTTGAGAGAGAGAGACAGCGTGAGCAGGGGAGGGTCAGAGAGAGAAGGAAACACAGAATCGGAAGCAGAATCTGTTAGCCCAGAGCCCGATGCGGGGCTCAGACCCACAAACCGTGAGATCATGACCTGAGTCGAAATCAGACGTTCAACCGACTGAGCCACCCAGGTGCCCCTGCAAATTTTCTACTAAAAAATCAGCCCATAGCCGTATGGGTATCCCTTGTATGTAACTGATTTTCTCTTGTTGCTTTGAAGGTTCTCTATTGTTAACTTTTGTCAGTTTAAATATTATGTGTTGTGGTGTGGCTTTTATTATGTTCATCTTGTTTGGGATGCTCTGTAATTCCTGGACCTTTATGTATGTTTCCTTCCCCAGATTAGAGAAGTTTTCTGCTATCATGTCTTCAGATATGTTTCCTGCCCCTCCTCCTGGGATTTCTATAATGTGAACGTTACTAGGCTTGATGATACCACAGAGGTTCCTTAACCTATTATCACTTTTTTAATTCATTTTCCTCTTCAGCCTGATTGCTTTACATTACCCTGGCTTGTAGATTGCTTTTCTCTAGCATCTTAGAATCTGCTATTGATTTCTTGTAGTATATTTTACATATAAGTTACTGGATTCTTCAACTCTGAATTTTTTATATTTTCTCTTTGTTGAAATTCTCACTGAATTTATGCACTCTTTTCTCAAGACCAGTGAGTATCTTTATGACCATTACATTGAACTTTTTATCAGGTATAGTGCTTATCTCCATTTTATTTAGCTTTTTTTTTTTAGATTTTTGTCTTGTTTTTTCATTTTGGATATAATTCTCTATGTCCTCATTTTGTCTGTCTTTGTCTTTGTATGCATTAGATAGCTCATTTGTGTCTCCTGGTCTTGATAGTATTGGGCTTGTGTGGCAGAGGTGTGGTAGTGCTCTGCAGTACAGTTCTCCTTGGTCACCAGAATGAAGTGCTCCAGCGGCATCTCATGTGGGCTGCTTGCACCCTCCTATTGTGACTGAGCTGCAATTCCTGCAGGCATACTAGTGGGTGGGGCTGTCATTCAGTTTAGCTGGTTGAATCACCTGCTTCATCTGCTGCAGGTGCACTGGGCAGAGTATGCACCTGATACCATTGAGAGACCTGGCTGCAGCCACCTTGGGCATGCTGGTGGCTGGAGCCAGCACACAGCCTTACTGTCTGCAACTAGCTTTTGTGACAACTGCAGGTACAGGGACAGCCAGGGCTTACTCACTGTGCAGTTGCTAAGAGGCCTCACTACAGGACCTGTGGATGCCCTGGTATGTGGAATTATTTCCCCTTCTCACCATGACAGGAGTCAATTTGGAGAGGTACCCGCTCTGACCAAGTCTGCCTGACAGGTATGGTAGGTCAGGGGCTGCTTCGGAGAAGTGACTGCTGAGGCAGGAGGTGGGTTGAGTGGGGAAGGCATGTGGTGTTAGCAGTGTAAATGGAGGGTGTTAAAACTAGCTCCCTCAAGCATTTGGCTGTATGGTGGAGGAAGGCAAGAAAAATGGTGCTCAGCAGCTCTCTTGTTCCTGAAGTGATCTGCAGATTATTGCCCCTCCGGCACACCTCCAAAAATTAGCCTGTAAATCTCCAGGTATACCATAGATGCTTTTCAAACTGATGCTTCTATTCTGTGTCTCAGGTTGAGTTATTTAGTGTGTTGGGTCTTCAAAGCAGAAAACTTGATTTCCTATCTTCTTTTTGTTCTCCTGAAGTTAAGCTCTGATGATTTTTGAAGCTCTCGTGGATTTATAGTTAAACCCATTCATTTTCAAATCCAGACACTATGGGGACTTGTTTTCCCAGTGCAGGTCCCCAGGGCCAGCGTTGCCTGTGTGGATTCTGATCCCTTTGCTCCTCCTTGCTTGTGATGACCCCCTTTCTTGTGTGTGGTTGGTTGTGCTGAGAGTTGGGTTCCCACCTGTGTTGTTGCCCCTCCTTTTTCCCATGTGGCCTTCTCTCTACTACTGTCTGTGGAAGATCTGTCCTGCCGGTCTTGGTGGCATTTTCAGAGCAATATTGTTTTAGTGAGTCGGTGGGACAGTGTTGTTTCAGTGTGTCTATGTGATAAGGTGAGCTCATGATCCTCCTACTCCACCATCTCCTCATCCTTTCCCAGTTTAAGCCTAATATCTTTGCCCCCAGAGCCTCTCTGGTTTCATTTTTCTAGAAAATAAACCCAATCACCTGACAAGAGTGAGGGTGGAGAGGTGGGAATTAAATGTCTAATTCTTATTATAGAAACTTCTGGATAAACCCATGTGTCATTAGCCTTACCACCCCGGTCTTCCTTCCTGTACGGTCTTCTTTTTTATTATCCAAATCATTACACATTTTTTATAATAGATGTTTCTATGATACTTTATTTACTTAACAAAAACTTATGTGTTTATTATATGCTAATGTAGGCCTAAGACCTCTGCAAACAAAACTCATTTCAATAACAATAGTCCTTTGAGGTAATATTATTATTCCCACTTTATAAACAAGGAAACTGAGTACATGGTAACTTGCCCAAGTTACATGGCTACTAAATGGCAGTGCTAGGTTTTGAATTTAGGCAATTTAGCCTCAGGGTTTTTGTTCTGAGACACTATATGACTGTTGGCCCTACTGTTGGGTCGCTTGTGGCTTGGGGTTACGAACATCTGAGTTTTACTGAAAGTAGAATTTGTTTCCAATTTTGTTTTGGGGGGTAAATTTCAAGAGGAGATCACCAGGAGTTCCTTCTGAGATTAAAGTTTTAGAGTAGACATAGTTCTTTTCTTTAAAGTCCCAACAACTGGTTAGAGCAACAGTAAAATGCAGTCTTCTGGCTGTGTGTTAAGTTTCTGGAGATTTTGATACCCTCTCGCAGTCTGAGCAAGTGATTTGATATATTTTTTTAAATATTTTTGTTTTTGAGAGAGATAGCAAGTGGGGGAGGGATGGAGAGAGAGAGAGAGAGAGGGAGACAGAATTCCAGGTGGGGTCTGCATTGTCTGCACAGGGACTGATGTGGGGCTCAGACTCACAAACTGTGAGATCATGACCTGAGCCAAAGTCAAGAGGCAGATACTTAATTGACTGAGCTACCCAAGTGCCCCTGATCTGATACTTTTTAGTAGCTTTACTGAGTTATAGTTATACTTAGAGTTATATAAGTAAACTATAAATACACTATATTTTTTAAGGGTAGGATATAACTTTTCACAATGATGAAATCACCAAAAATCTAGATAATAAGTATATCCATTATGCCAGTAGTTCTCTGCTTCCCTTTGCAGAGAACGGCCCTGCCAAATTCTGCTTTCCTGGGGCCCATCCCCAGGAAATTGATCTGCTTTCTGTCACTACTGATTAGTGTGTATTTTTGAGATTTTATAAAAATAGAACCATGAAATGATAAAGTATGTCCCCCCTTTTTTTTGGTCTTATTTTTCTCAGAAAATTATTTTGAAAGACCCATCCACAATTTTTCATGTATAAATATTTATTCCTTTTTATTGTTAGGCAGTATTTTGTTGTATGGATATTACTCCGTTTGTTTATCCATTCACCTGTTGATGGCTATTTGGTTAGTTTCCAATTTTTACCTATTACAAATAAAGCTGCTATGAACATTTGTATGTAAGTATATTTATATACATGCTTTTATTTCATTTGGATAAACTCCTGGTAGCGGGATAGAAAAAACACAGGATGGATACACATTTAACCTTATATTATCATCAGTAGTGCATGAGCATTTCACTTTCTCTATACCCTCATCAATCTTTGGTATGGTCAGTCTTTTTAACTTTAGACATTCTGATAGATGTAGTTCATTGTTTTAATTTGCAGTTCCCTAATGACCTGATCACTTTTTTAATGTGCTTATTTACTGTCTTACTTTCCTTTTCTGGTGAAGCATTGGTTGAATTTTTGCCCCCATTATTGAGATTAGAGAATTGTTCTTGTAAAACCTAGGTATGAATCTTTTATCAGATATATGATTTGCAAATGTTTTCTTTCTATCTGTGAAATCAAATTTACAAACTTACTGCTCATGCTTTTAGACTGTATGTATGGTTTTTGATCCAGCTCTAAGATTTTCTCATATTTCTCATGTTTAAAGTATTTATTTTTGAGGGAGAGCACAAACGTGAGAGAGGGAGGGAGACATAGAATTTAAACCAGGCTCCCGTCTCTGGGCTGACAGCTCAGAGCCTGACGCAGGGCCTGTACTCACGAACTACAAGATCATGACCTGAGCTGCACTCGGACACTTACCGACTAATCCACCCAGGTGCCCCTCATATTTCAGACTGTACATCAAGGACTATTATCCATTTTAAGTTTATGTTTACATATGTTGAGAAGTATGGATCAAAGTCCTTTCTTTTTTTATGAATATCAAGTTTAAACTGTCATTTTTATAAAAGCTCTATTGAATGTATTTGTCTGCAATCAGTTGAAGATATATGTAGATTTGTCAACTATTCTCTTCTATTAATCTGTCCCTCTTGCCACCACCCATACCTCACTCTCTTCATTACTGTAGCTTTGTATTTTTCAAAGATTATTTGATTAAAATAGATTCTTTGCATTTCCATATAAATTTTGAGGAAATCACACAAAGAACTTTGTTCTATATAGTCCCAGGTCCCCTCCGAGAGCCTACATGACAGTATTTTTTTTGTTCTTTTCTTTAGGCTTCAAGGGCTCAACCTTCTTTTCTCTCTTGAAATTGCTAACACCCCTCTACCTCTTTGAGTCTTTATTCTTGCAAGTCTGCCTGCAGAGTGAGAAGCTGTATTTCTGCTTTCTTCTTTCCTAATGTCTTGAAGATAAGCACACAGACCCTTTTTATTTTAAGAAGGTTAGTGCTAATCACTATGGGGAAACAGATGGTAATAGCAAAAATAGCATTACCAGGAAAGTTACAAAGGTTCTAGAAATTTTACAAAATTCTTCCAGTTGTATTCTCTGATCCATGGTTCTTGGCTCCCTGAAAAGGGATAACAATCAGCCTTTTGTTTACTGTTCTTATTGTTTGTAGGTGGAGTTCCTTATCCACTTTTAGCAGAGAGAGTGTTTTTCTTCTATGTGTGACAATCTTTCTAAAGATTCAGTAAAGGAAAGCACTAGATTCCCTGAAGTTGGAGGTCTGTAACTCTGTGGATATTCCAACATGGCAATAGCTATAGTCTGTCCAAGAATGATTAGGTATCTCAACACAATGACTGGGGTTGCACAGGTGAATCTGCGTGGAAATCTCCTTGAAAAGAAACAAAATTCAGAATAAGAGTTCAATTAGGTGAGTTTCCAGAGGCTATGAAAAACAGACACCAACTCTTAGAAGTCTCGACAATTTGTGGGTAGGTGTAAGGTTTTGCTGTCTCCAGGAATTCAATGGTGGAGAACAGGTGGGGGGTAGAAGCCAGTCTGGGCTTAAGGCAACAAAGAAAAAAAATACATAGTAGACAGTGGTGACTAGAATTAGAATGGTTAGCACTGAGTTGAATAACAGTGAAGGTAGAAGTCATTCAGTGTCACTGATTGTAAAGAGTAGTGTCAGAGAGGCATGCCAACAGTATGGAACAGTGTCCTTGAAGGTTTTTGAGATTTAGCTACATGGGGTTTTGACTTTTCTTTCACCTGGTCTATTTTAAGGATGACTTTCTTTGCCAATTGTCTACTTCCTTACACTTGAACCTGTTGTGTAAGTTCATAGACATTTAGAGGTGGCATAAACATGTGTGATCCTGTACTTGAACCCTCTCATTGAACACATAATGAAAAAGATAAACATTTATTTAAAAATATTTGTCCATGAGGTATCAGGGAAGAGCACCCACACAGATGTGGACAGGCCGAAGGAGATACCTGCTCAAGTCCTTTCTGCATTGTGAATCCATCCTCTCTGACCTCTGTCTTGTACATTTTCATAGTTTCAGTATCAAAGGATATGATGCTTGTGAAAGCTCTTTGCAAGTTGGGAAGATAGCAGAAAAAGAAATTCATCATTGACTGAGTCTTGGACTTTAAAAGTCCCATGAACCAGAATTTGGAAAATTTGTAGAAGATTATGGGCAGGCACATATAAGGAAAAAGAAGTGACCAGCAAATATCCCTGAAGCCAGGGGAAATGAGACAATTAAACAATTACCATTTGCTGTATACACACACAGACACACACACACACACACACACACACACACACACACACACACACTACATTCTCATCTCATTTCATTCTCACAATGACCTCTGCATGATTCTCTTTTAAGAACGAGGTGACTGAAACTCTGAGAGGTTAGGTGAACTCTGAAAGGCCACGCAGGCAGAAGAAGCTGAGGCAGGATGGTAAGCCCATGTGCATAGCTAACCACACTGTCTGACCTCCTTAATAAAAATAAAAGTTCGTGGAAGATGTTTGGGCATACTATGCTGTAATGTGATATCCTACAGCAATAGGTATGATTTTTTTCTTACCAAGAGATTTCTAAGAGGTGAGTAGTACTTACCAAGGTGATGCCCTAGGAGAAAGCGAGTGTTCAAAGAACAAAGTGGGCTCTCCAGTGGAAATCTCAGTCAAGGGATGAACTAACTACCCAATTACCTGCCATCAGCAAATTTAAGAGGAAGATTTCCTCTGACCTACTGTTTGGAAAATAGGGTATGAAATTGCCTCATTAAAAGGAGATGGTAGAGCCTTGTATTTTACAGATAATGCATTTATGAGGGCTGCAGAGGCACTGGTCCCACTGTCGGTCCAGAGAGCTAATTAAGCTTGGAAATGGCCTTAATGGATTGTGGAAACAGAGAAAATCTTTCTCTTTCCTAAGTTCCTAACTCCCATGCAGGAATATCTTATTAACATCAGGGTTCTGATGATATAAGGCCCAGGGATTTGCTGTCCAAGGGAATACAGCAACCATTTCCAGATTCCAGTGAGTAAAAAGAGGAATGAAAAGTTCCTGTAGGTGGGCCTAAGTTTGCTAACAGCTGAAATCAGAACTAACTGATTTTGACCCCATTACCAGATACACTGAAAGGAGATTGATATGAATCTTCTGAAGGCCTGAAGAATCTAGCTTAGGGCTTGCATCCTGGGTGGGTTGTGAATATTGAATGATTTGATGCAGTGATTCTAAACAAAGGGCCAATTTGGCCTTCAGGGGGTGTTTGACAATGTCTTAAGACTTTTTTTGGTCACACTTTTATTGCCAGTAGGGTGCTGCTGGCATCTGGTGGGTAGAAACTAAGGATGCCACTAAGTGCCCTATAATATACAAATAGCCTCCCCCAATCCACACCCATCCATACACAAAACAAATAATTATCCAGCCCCAAATTTGAACAGTGCTGAGACTGAGAAACCCTGCACTACAGGAGAAAAAAAGAAACTCTCAGGACAGTACCTGGCACAGAGCTGGCTCTCAGTGTCAGCTGTTGCTTTTATTACTAAGGAGCCAGCACAGCATAAAACTGCTCTGGCAAGGAAACCACTCCTGCTGCTGTTTTCAATGGTCCCAGCTGTTTCGCCAGGAACTTAGTCTGGCTCCAAGTACTTCAGTTTCCAGAGACAGACTCCAAGGTTTCTGATTCTTGCTTAGGTCCTGGATCAAAGTGGGTTACTGTATCTGATTGCTGAAATATGAATCACCAAGCATGTTGATGCTATAAGGACAGATGCAGTCAATTCAGATTTTCCTTTTCTGGAATGGGAGGTAGGACCTGCTCCCCACCAAGATTGCTGAGATGGAGACGCTCCAGAGGAAGGAATTCACTGAGACAAAAAGAATAAAAAAATAACCATTACACCCTAGTATGGAAGCCAAAAATTCTGAGAAGTGTTCGAGATTCAGTATCATGGAAACCAGTGGAAGAAAGGAATCCAATTATCTTCTTATGTTGTTCTAAAACAGTGGAATGTTTAAACTGAGAAGTACAGCTAGGAGAGATGAAGACCCCCTCAATTGTTCTTTCGCCCCCCTGTAATGACTAGTACACAAGTCAGTCTTAACACTCCAGTATGATGGTTAGTTCTAACCTATGTCTTAGTAACATCTCTGTAGTGTTTGATACTTCTGACTCCCATATTATTTAAAATTCTTTATTCTGTTGATTTCTGCATAGCTCTTATTAATCTCTTTGGCAGAGTTATTTTCTTCTGTCTCTTAAATTCTGAAGTTATCTAGGATTTAATCCTTGGTTTTCTTTTAATTCTGCACACTCACTAGTTGATCTTGTCTCTACAGAAACAAGAATCCATGGATTCTGCCACAAGTCTCTTTCCTAAAGTTGATCCATGTAGCCAATCACCTACTTATCATCCTAAACCTGAAGAGAGCTCAACATCAATCTATCTAGGAAGGATACAGTTCTTTATCTTTCTCCTCCACCTGTTTTCCCCATTTTTTATCCTAGTCATAATATTTTGCCAATATTTGTCAAAACACTCAGAAGGGAAACATTCTAGATTTCTTTTTTAATGTCCATATCCAATTGGCAATTAAATCTTTTCTAATATATCTATGTCTTCCTCTCTAAACAACAACAACATTTTTAGGTAAGCTCTACTCCCAATGTGGGGCTTGAATTCACAACCCCAAGATCAAGAGTCTAATGCTCTAGTGTCTAAGACACCCAGGTGCCTCTCCAACCAAACTTATTTGTTTACATGATTCATCAACCACATTATACTATAAGACACTTGAGATCAGGAATATTTCCTATTCAAATTTATATCTACATAACTGAGAAGTGAGAGCACCTGCCAATATGAAGTCACTGTAAGAATAAAAATATAAACCAATAAAAAATATTCTTTCAGGGAATTCTGGCAAACAAATTTATTTAGTGAACCAGATTGCTCATCTGGGAAAAAGTTATCTTGTTGGACAACAACACATTTGTTGTACATAAATTTAGCTTCAGTCCTTCTATCTTGTCCCAGAGTTTACCTTCTAGGCCTGCACTCAAGGGGGCTACATGACATTCCCCAGGTACCAAAAAAACAAAAAACAAAAAACAAAAAACCAAACAAGTAAGGAGACAAGGGTTAATGGTCCCTGTGAATGGTTATTGACGACACAACTGGCATACTCTGTCCTTGCGACCCCCGCTACGACCCTAAACCTTGCCTTAAGAATAACAACTATTTTCCTGCATACCAGGATAAGGGCCCTCTCCTTATCTCTTCAGAGACCCCCTTATAATAACCACTCAATTCTGCTTCTGTACCTCCTGCTTGCTTGCTCATTATAAAAAGCCCTAAGTTCTTTGACTCGGGGCTGCACATTTGAAGTTCTGTGTTAACTCTGTAGGTTTCGGCCAGTAATAAAGACTCCCTTAATTTGGCTTCAGTGGTCTTGGTTGGTCTCTGTGTCTCTCGGCAATACATTTTGGAGGCTCCAGTGAGACAGAGGAGGCCCCGGATCTCCAAATTTCTGTCCCTTTACAGGGCGAAACAGGAGATGCCTGCATCCTCCCCAGCTCCTGAAGACATCCTGGGACAAGATGACACTCTTGTCTTTACTGCCACCTCAAAAACAACCCCAGTTAATCTGTGGGAGTAACCTGTCTGAACCTCCAGAGGTAAGTCAGTTTATTATCTGAATTCTGAATGCACACATGCTTCTGTCTGGGGGCATTAAGTGGAAGGCTGGACACAGCACTACTTCCCATGCTGGGGTGCACCGAGACGTCAGTCGGGCCCTTCAGTAAACCTGTAATCCTGTTTTGTGGCCACTTCTGTACCTGTTTTGTCCTGTTGTCATTGGTTATTATCAGACAAAGACCAAAAATAATGACATTCTCCTACAGTTATAAGTTCTCATCCCCCGTCAACATAAAGTCAACGTCTTCCAAGACCCTAACTCCTTTTACTTGTATGTTAGATCATTTTCAGGAAGGTTTCAAGGCTCCAGGAGAACTCTACAGAAGGCAAATGACTTGAGGGAAATTGCGATCATTTTGTAACATAACATGGCCATCCTTTGGTGTTGGGTGGCCATCAAAAGGATCCCTAGACCCCAAATTAGCTCAGGCAGTCTGGGAAACCAGGCCACCCTGATCAGTTTCTCTGTATTGACCAATGGCTGTCAGTAGTTCAAAATTCTCCTCTATGGTTAAAAGCTTGTGCTTTCCAAGCAGGAATTAGAGTCCTAATCGCCAAGCTGATAAAGAAACCGACAGCCTCCATCTTGCCAGACTCAAGTCCCAATGATTTGGACATCCCTCCTCCTTATCCTCACTTGCCAGAACCCCACCTGTCACTCCAGGTCTCGCCGGTGCCCCTGGCTCAACCCTTGCTTCCACTGGCAGCTCTGCCTGAAGCACAACCTCTTTACCTTACTGTTCCCTATAACCCCTCTCCTCTCAGTCCTCCTCATACTCGTGGAGGGGTCCCTTATGGGGCACCGCTGTCCGTCCCTCTTCCCCTGTCTGGTTCCCTGCCTATTCCCCCTCTCCAGGGCCCTGTCCTCCCTCTTTGTGAATCCTCTTTCCCTCCTCCTGGCCGAGGGAGACTGCAGAGTTTATGTCTACGTCCCCTTCTCTACCAGCAACTTCTATAACTGGAAGCACCAGAACCCCCCCTTTTCAGAGAAGCCACAGGCTCTAATCTCCTGGAGACAGTCTTTTTTACCCACCGCCCCACTTGGGACGACTGTCAGCAGTCACTACAGGTCCTCTTCACCACAGAGTAACGTGAGCGGGTCCGAGCAGAAGGTAAAAAGCTGGTCCTGGCTGACACAGATGGAGGGTCTCAACAGGACCTGATAGAATGCTACTTCCCATGCCAGCCACCAAATTGGAACCCCAACCAGGAAAATGGTAGGAGGACATGCAAAGGCTATCGCCAGCTCCTTATAAGAGGACTCCAGGTGACAGCCCGGAGACCCACCAACTCTGTAAGGTAAGTGAGGTCTTACAGGGCCCCCAAAGTCTCCCGGTGCATTCCCTGAGCACCTCCTCGAAGCCTACAGTATGTACCCTCCATCTGATCCAGAGGCACTGGGGAGCCACATTGCTTGTGTTACTCAGTCAGCCCCAGATAGCAGAAAAAAAGCTATAGAAGTTAGAAGGGTTTGAGGGTAGAAATAGACCCCAGCATGTGGCAGTTGCACAAACGGTTTTCAATAATTGGGACTCTGAAGAGGTAAAGCAGGCTAAGGAAAAGGCCAGAACCAAGAGAAAGTTCGCATGATGATTGCAGCCCTAAAGGAATCTGAGTCCACTGTGCAGCCCAAACACCAAACTCAGGCCCCCGCCTTGAGAATGACCAATGTGCCTACTATAAGAAATAAGGACATTGGAAAGACAAGTGTCTGAAGTGACAAAGGGGACCACAAGGGCATTCCACCTCAGTGATGGAGGATGATGATTGATGTCACCCTGGCAGTAGGGGGTACGGCAGTCAAATATCTGGTGGATACAGGAGCTGCTCACTCAGTTCTAAAACACCCTTTGGAAAAACTCAAAAAGACCCAGTCAGTTATATAAGGGGCTACCAGAAAAACTGAATACTATCCCTGGACAACAGACCAAGAAGTAAATTTAGGAAAAGGAACTGTAACCTATCCCTTTCTGGTTATTCTAAACTGCCCATATCCTCTCTTGGGCTGAGATTTACTCAGGAAATTAACTTATGGTCACCTGTCCATTGGTGGAGGACTATCTCCTCTATTCCACCTCAGTCCAGACCCCAACTGACTTGTATTTAAAAGATTTGCAGGTCTCCATACCTGGGGTCTGGGCTGAAACAAATCCCTCTGGATTGGAGAGCCATCAACCCCCAGTAATAGTGCTGTTGACAAGTCAGGCTGCCCCTATCACAGTAAAGCAGTATTCAGTGAGCCAGGAGGCTAAGATTGGTATCAAAGCCCACACCCAGAGACTAAAAGAAGCCAGGATCCTGGTCCCGTGCCAGTCCTCCTGGAACACCCCTTTATTACCTGTAAAGAAGTGTGGTATGGGAGATTACAGGCCTGTTCAGGAATTAAGAGAAGTCAATAAAAGAGTGGAAATAATACACCCTACATACAGTACCTAATCCTTATATACTCTTAAGTCTCCTGCCTCCACAGAGGCAACTGTATACTGTTCCGGACTTAACAGATGCTTTCTTCAGCATTCCCTTACCAAAAGTGAGTCAACCCATGTTTGGTTTTGAATGACCTGACCCAGGGGGTAGGTTCAGCGAGCAGCTCACCTGGACCCGAGTGCCCCAAGGATTCAAAAATTTGCCCACCCTGTTCAATAAAGCTTTAAGCGCAGATCTCCAGCCCTTCCGAGAAAGCCATCCACAAGTGACACTGTTGCAGTATGTAGATGACCTCTGGATCGGTGCCCCAGATAAAGACACCTGTAAGGCTGCTCTGGAGGACCTACTCCACACTCTGGGTGAGTTCAGATACAGGGCCTGATGCTGTGCCCCAAAAGTCACATACCTGGGCTACCCTCTGGAAGGAAGTAAGCACACCTTGTCTGCGTCCTGCATTTCAGCCATTATAAATATCCCCACACCTACCACCAAAAGACACGTTCAGGAGTTCTTAGGAGCTATAGGTTACTGCCGACCGTGGATTTCGGGCTTTGCAGAACTCACCAAGCCTCTGTAAACAGCACCGTGGGTGGCAACACCCCGCTGATATGGACTAGGGTCGAACAACAAGCCTTTGACTCTCTTAAAAAAGTGCTAGTTTCCACATCAGCCCTGACACTTTCAGACATCACTAAGCCATTCCACATATATGTGGATGAAAGGCGAGGTATAGCCAAGGGGGCATTAACACAGACCTTGGGACCCTGGCAAAGGCCTGTGGCTTACCTCTCTAAGAGAGTAAATCTTGTCCCTTCTCGATGGCCTACATGCCTCTGGGCCATTGCAGCCACTGCCATCCTGGTAAAGGAACCTGATAAGGTAACTCTGGGTCAAGATGTTCTGGCAATGACTCCCCATGTAGTAGAGACTCTCTTGAGGGGGACCCCAGAGCAATGGCTTTCAAATGCATGCCTTCCACCATATCAGGCACTACTCCCGGACCACCCCTGTCTAAAGTTCCATAAAACTATGCCCTTAACCATGACGCTCTTTTGCCAGAAGATGACTCCCAACAGCCTGTACACAACTACACAGACCTCATGCACACACTCAGGGCCTCTGACCAGACCGCAGTGATATCTCTTCAAAGGGTCCTGAAAAAATCTTCTATACTGAGGGGAGTAGTTATAAATTAAATGGAACTAGGGTGGCAGGGGCAGCAGTAGTTGATCCTCAGGTGACAGGAGTCTGGGCCCGAGTGCTAGGGCATGGGAGCTCAGCACAAAAAGCTGAAGTCGTTGCCCTAACTCAGGCACTAAGGCTGGCGAAAGAAAGAACTGTTAACATCTATAGAGACAGCAGTTATGCCTTTGCCATAACACAGGTGGATGGGTCCCTATACAAAGAATGAGGGCTCTTAACCTCGGTGGGAAATGATACTAAAAATAAAAAAGAGATCTTAAGCTTGCTAGAAGCCATCTGGCTGCCAACTAAAGTGACAATGATCCACTACAAAGGACATCAGAAAGACTCCACTCTGGAGGCAGTTAGAAATCAATAAGCTGACAGCGCCGCTTGAGAGGCGCCCAAAAACCAGTGGGGTCCCTGGATGTTCTCCTCACCATCCCCGTGCCAACTCTTCCACCTAAGAAATGCCAAAGAACCAACAGAAGGGAGGCTACCAAGAACAGGCAGGCTTGTGGCACCTGCCAGATGAACTGCTAAGTATACCCCGAGCCTTAGACACTTCTACATCCCACAGATGGACCAATGGATTGTTGAAACAGCCCCGAGATGTGTCATCTCCCCTCAGGTAAATCGGGGGTGAGGGGCACCTGTTCCCATGGGAACCAGGTTATGGGGAATCTCCTCCAGGGAACACTGGAAAGTAGACTTCACTGAAGTAAAAGCCACACTCGGGGACTACAAGTATCTCCTTGTATTTGTGGACACTTTCTCAGAATGAGTTAAAGCTTTCCCTACTTGAACTAAAACCACACAAGAAACTGCTTAATGAGCTGGTGCCCTGATTTGGCCTCCCTATCTCCCTGGGGTCTGACAATGGCCCAGCCTTCAGAGCTCAAGTCCCTAAAATGGTTAGTAAAGCCTTAAACATTGATTTAAAATTACATTGTGCCTATCATCCACAGAGCTCAGGACAGGTAGGAAGGATGAAGAGGTCCTTAAAAGAAACTTTAACAAAACTAAAATTGGAGACTGGCCATACTTGGGTGGACCTCTTGCCATTTGCACTTCTCAGAGCTCATTTACCCCCTATAGAGACCTCCTCCTATCGCTCCCAGAGTACAAGAGGAACTTGTTGCAGAACTCACTAACCATCAACCTTGTACGGCCCTACAGGCTACCCAGTACACCCTGGCCCGTAGCCACCATCTAGTGAAAGAGGCTCATCCCAGACACTCAGCACCGCTGCATCGAGGGCAGACTTTGTCTTCATCAAACAGCTATCAGCCAAATCCTCAGAACCACACAGAAAGGGACCCTACCCTGCCATTACCACCACCCCAACCGCTGCTAACATGGCCGGCATCCCTGTGTGGATTCACCAGAGTCGACTTAAGCCTGCACCCCAGGATGAAAGCCCAAAATGGACCGTAGAGTGCTCGCCACCCGATCCCATGAAGTTAAGACTTTTACGTTCTACTTCTTAATGCACTATTTGCCTTGTTGTTATTCTCTTCTTAAAAACCCTCACATTCCAGTACCTCATATTTGGAAATGTAGACTCACAGACTCTGGAAAGGTCCTATAGTCTACAATCTATCTTTAGAGTTCAGCTTTGTAAGCTCATAGGTGACTCCCTGCCTGACCTGCCCAAGTCTGCCCAGGGACAACATATCTGGAGTGCTGGTCTGGGGCAGGGGGGGGGCGGTCCACAAACTCCTCTCATATCTCCTTAGGGAGATTACACCACATATAGTGGGGAAAAAAAAGAAAAATTGGGGAATCAATGGTTTTATATTTGCCACGCAAATGGACCAAATGCTTGCCAGGGGGACAAACAGTATCATTGTGCCCAGTGAGGCTATGAAAGTGTTACCAACTGGGTCCAGGGAGAGGGAGACCCCTTTATAAAAGAACTGTGCCCACTAGCGCTCCTGACTCAAAATTTACTATAAAAATAAAATATTGGTTAGGCTGGTTTTGGAGGAAACACCTCATGGGACACAGGGGAAACTTGGGGTCTCTGTCTCTACGTGACCGGATATGACCCTGGCACCTGGTTTGCAATTCAGCACAAACCGGTCCCTAAACCCCAAAACCCTATCGGACCCTTGGAAGATAGGCTCCTCCTGATTCCCAGGCCCCCACCTCGACCTAAATCGACAGCTCCAGTAAGTACTTCTTCCTGTCCTCAGTTGGTCACTAGGTCTACGTCTGGCCATTCCCCAGCCCCAAAGCTGCCTCCCACGGTAACTCCTGACCCCCTGTCAAACCTCATATAGGCCACATATATCTTCCTGAATGGGTCAAATCCAAACCTGACTGTCGGCATTGGGGCTACTATCTCCTTGGGATATAATAATCGGGCTCTCCAACAACTAGCCCTGGGGGGCCCCACAATTAAAGGCCTACTGCAAATGGGGAACCCAGCCCAAACTATCCTTGGGCAACCTGCAAGCACAGAGAACTTGTTTGGCCTCCCCAAACTACTCCTTGGGCACCTCAGCCTATGGGGATTCCTGTAGCTCTGTCATACTCGTAAATGCCTCTGAAAATATGTATTTTGTGACACCAGAGACTACATGGGTATCTTGTACCACTGGCCCACTCGTCACTAATAAAAACTGGAATATCTTATGCATCCTCAGTCTCATGGCAGCTTCTATTTATAAGCTTGAGACACAGGTTGACTCCCTCCCTGAGGTTGTCCTCCAAAACCGGTGAGGGCTGGACGTCCTATTTTTAAAACAAGGAGGCCTGGGAGAAGCCTGTTGCATTTATACGAACCATTGCGGAGTAATCAGAGAGAGCTTGGCCCTGGTCAGAAATAACATAGGAAAAAAAGTTAAGATGACAGGGTGAGGGCTGGTATCAATCTCTATTCTCATCGTCCCCCTGGTTAACAACTCTCCTTTCAGCTGTTACAGGTCCCCTAGTGCTCTTACTACGGCCCATGTCTCATAAATTGGCTACTCACCTTTATAAACAAAGTAAACTTAATAAAGATAATGGTCTTAAGATCTTAATACAACAGGCTCAACCAAGAAGATGAGCCCACGATTTGACTCATATACCTAAAGCCAGTGGGGAATGTTGTACCTAAATTTAGCTTCAGTCCTTCCATCTTGACCCAGAGTTTACTTTCTAGGCCTGCACTCTGGGGGGCTACGTGACATTCCCAGGTACAAAAACCAAACAAACAAGTAAGGAGACAAGGGTTAATGGTCCCTGTGAATGGTTATTGACAATGCAACTGGCATACTCTGTCCTTGAGGAAATAACTCTTTCCTTGAGATTCCCCTCCATGACCCTAAACATTGCCTTCAGAATAACAAATATTTTCCTGCATACCAGGATAAGGGCCTTCTCCTCACCTCTTTGTAGTCCCCCTTCCAATAACTGCTCAATTTTGCTTCTGTACCTCCTGCTTACTTGCTCATTATAAAAAGCCCTAAGTTCTTGGACTCAGGGCCACACATATCTCTGTGAAGTATGGGCCTGTAATAAAGACTCCCTTCATTTGGCTTATGTGGTCTTGTTTGGTTTCTGTGTCTCTCAGCAATAAACATTTATTTATCAGACAACTGTTTTCTCATCAAGAACCTTAAATTTATATATCTACTAGTCTCTAGCAATTGTGCTATGCATTTTTTCCTATTCTATAAACCTTCCAACCTTGAAAGGTACACATCATTTGAGTTCAAACCCCTATAAATATCCTTCCTTATCTTCTTTGAGATACTAAGATTATCAATATAGTTGCCTCCCTTGCTGCTGAACTTCTAATAAATTCAGCTTTGCCTCATCAACAGGTTTTTTCCAGGGAGGTGGATATTCTAAAGGAGCCAACAATCATTAGGCCCAAACATAGTCCCTGACACACAATAGTATCCAAATTTGGATGGTAAATTAGAAGATCACCCTCTGACTAACCCTGATCTTTCCTCTAAGTTTGAAATTTATTAATCAGTTGTTTTCTTTTTTGTTTGGAAAATATCTTTCCTGGAGTTTATAAAGCCGTCTTTAGGCTGATTTGTTTCCCTGTACATCACAAACCATTGAGAGCTAACACATTGTGAAACATTCCCTCAACTTAAGCCAGTGGGTACTTTGCCCTGCAATTCAGAAACTCAGTATTTCATATCCGTGAAATAAATACCAGAACATTTAAATTACATGCTAAATTAAATTATATAAACTGAAATTTAAGAACACTCCCCCCCCCACTTGACAGTCTTCCCTGTAAATATTTAAGTGAATGATCTTCCTGTATTATCTACTAGGTTGAAGGAATGGAAAGGGCCCTCACTCATAACATTCGTAAAGTTCAGTGAGATTGCCAGTGCATGAAGTTGGTGAGCAAGTCCATGTACACATGTTCATTTCTGGATGGCCTCACATCACAGAAACATGAAATTACCTGATAGCTCTTGCAGGAAGCAGGGTGAACTTGTCAATTTTTTCTGTTTCTAGAGGAATAGCTTCTTGTGCACTCTGAGTTTGTGCTCAGGCTCCAGAGTTGCCTGCGTGGGCCAACAGCAGATAAACATGTGTTCATTCATAGATGCCATGAGTATTTGTTTGGTATCTGTTATGTAATAAGCACCATTCCTAACAGACACTAGATATGGATAAAACAGAGTATCGGTTTTTAGGCATCTTTTGATATATGGATAGGGCTGAAAAGCTAAAGTTTTATTTTCTCACAGAGAAGTAAAAGGACATAATATTTTAAGCCTTCTTAAAATTGTGCAGCTCTGCGTTCCTAGGTTTTCAGATAATCTCTTGACCTTCAAAGATACCTACGTAAGGCAAAAATCATGTTTCCTGGAGGGTTCTCTTTGCTTTTTGTACAGATTCATATTATTTACAAATACTGTGTGGCTTAACAATTATTGTAGATTGCACTTTTGTTGAGGGAAAAACAAAACCATTTTGTTTCCAGGAATGGAACATCAGGTAATTCTTAAGATGGAAAATAATTCCTTGGAGATCATTTTGGCTTAATTATGGCCTTTACCAAAGACGATATGCATCAAGCCCAATGATTACGAACACCCTCCAGTGTGGCAAATCCTAAATGCCATGTGGTCACTTAGCTTTTAAAGTCACTAGATATTTGGTAGGAGTACATCCCCTTCCTCATGTGATTACCAGGCCTGAGTCTCTTGTTTTAGCTGAAAAGAGATGGGGGCAATGTGACTGCTGTCCCAGGAAAAATAGTTTTAAGGCTTCTGCTCATTAAACCACTGGCATGTTATTGAGGTTCATAAGACACTGAATTATACCTCAGGAAATAAAAAGTGCTTGCAATAAACAGAAAAGGAACACTTTCAGGCTATCTAAAAGCCAAAAGTGTGTCAAGGCAAAAAAAGTGCCAAGAGAAGAGGCAGGCAGAACAAGGCTTTTGGAGAAAATGAGACTTGGCAGAAGTCATTGACCGCAGAGGAGAGCTGGACAGAAAGGAGAGGTCAGGGAGTCAGGAGAAAAGGAGCCTGGACAGTTTCATAAGGGGATGATCTTTTAGGGCAGGATTTAACTTTAGGCTGCATATAATCCCTGTTAGGAATAAGTAAGGATGTTTATTAAGTAATTAAGGTAAGAAGGCAACATTCTTATTAAAGAAAATATAAATACCTTTAAGATAGAAAGAACAGCAACAATTACTTCTCGTTACACCATACCCTGCAGTCACTATGGATGTTTCAGTATCGTTGATTCTAGGCTTAATTTGGGCATTTTAATCAAGTCTGTATCATGTGGATTTTTAAATTTAACATTACAATAATAAGCATTTTCCACATTAATTATGCATTTATTTTATTTCATCAAGTTCATCTACCATAGTTTTATTTAATAATTCATATATAATTATACCTTTGAATAAGCTCACATTCATTATTATAAATCACTTTGCTATTAACATCTTTGTACTTAACACTACTTTTCCATCATGTTGTCACTTAGAGGGGGAGAGAACAAAACATAGACTGTGGATATGACTAGATAAGATTTCAAGTTCTGGCTCTTACAGCTTGTGATATTAGGCAGTGTGTCTGACTTCTTTTGAGCTTTGGTTTCTTAAAATATATGATGTGCATCACTATGGTTACTTTGTAGTACTATTTTGGGGATGAGAATTACCCAGTGTGAAGGGCTTAGAACAGTTGCTGGCACGTGGTGCATGCTCAATAAATAATGGTTATTGTCAATATTGTTATTAGTATTCAGCTTGGTATTATAAGGCTCTTTTGGAGATAATGGGGACTCCAGAGAAAAACTATCTCTTGGAAGGTGGGGAAATCCTGTAAGGAAAACATGACAAACAGATTCAAAGCAGTTTATAATCTGACTTAGAAACTGGAGAGTCTGCTTCAATCCTGACCCTAAGCCTCTAGAGGTTCTCATACCTCCCTTTCCCTGAGCTATTTAGGATTCTAGAGAAACAGAGTGTTTAATTACTGATTTTCTCCAAAAACAAAAAAGTGCTTTCATTAAGTCTTTTTTTCCCCACCAGGTTAAACAGCCCCAATATTAATAACCTTTCCCTATCAGACTTTATGTTTCTCAGACTAATCCTTTGAATTCTCCCTTTAGCTTTCCACTTACATAGAAATAATTTCTATTTAAGGCTGTGATGCGATTTCTCTCCCTACTGGTCCCCCAACATAAATAACTCCTAGCTTGGGACAGAAAATAAAAATTCAAAAAAAAATTATTGAAATGTCAGAAAAACCAAAACTGTATAACCAGATCCCATTCCAAATCTTTTTCTGGCACAATGAACTAAATGACCAAGACCTGAAAGGAGACTGGATATACTGCTTCGGTAGGTATTTTATTACTGAAATAATTGTGTGTGTGTGTGTGTGTGTGTGTGTGTGTGTGTGTGTGTGTGTGTATTCCTGTAAGTCCTTCAAAGATTTATTCTCCAATTATCAATCAAAAGAACTCATAAAGGTAGAGCCAGTGGACCAGGCAGAATTGGGACTGCCTGGAAAGACAGATGAATTCGCCACAGCATCTGAGCTTTAAACAACCTGACTCACGGCTCATTCCAGGACCAAGTGACAGCTGACAGACAGAGTAGCTCATGATGAACCATTTAGATTTTTTAAAAGCCACAGTCTCTGCTTCTTAGGCCTAATTAAGATTGAAGCTATCTGGCTTGATTTCTTAGTCTTGTTTGCAAGAAGTCAGAAACCTGTTTCCTTTAAGGAAAAAAGAAACTAGCAAATGAAAGGTTTAAAATGTTATTGAGATGTGTTTTGCTACTTTTCAGAGAAAAAAAAGTCAAAGAAAGGACAGACATGACCTTACTCAAATTTTGGCACCTTTACTGAAATCTACAAACATCGTTACTACCTGCTTGGAATTGGGTATTATTTGGCTTCCTTCCCAGGAATGAATGGCAGTTGTGAAGGGTTTTTGAGTTTTGTAATATTCTCAATGCAGGCTTTGAAAGGCCTATCCTTTGTACAGATTTGCTTTACCATGGGCATATCACAACTGTCAGTGTAGTAATTATTAATTTAAATAACTATTTAAACACATTTATATATTAATATGTATTATACATATTAAAATACTATTAGCCTAAGAAATTAATAAAAATGTATAAAGTACTTTTTTGTAAAAATAAAACCTTTCTTTAATATTGAAATACAACATCTTTTTTTTCTGAAACATCTCTTCCGCTGAAGGCGTGTCTTACAACCTGAGATCTGCTTCCCTGTCTTCCAGGTTGTCTTGCCATCTACCGTTGATTATGTGTGAACAAACACTTAAACACAGTAAGGGTACATCTATTTCAGGCACTGAATATTGAGTTCCATCATAATGTGCATCTTTAATAAAGAAAGTGAGGGAGGAGGGGCCATAGCAGGGCACGGGCTATGTAAGCTGAGGGAAGGACGGGGCAGGTGTTTGAGGGTTTACATTTGATGTTTAAAAGGAGCCATTAATTTTTCTACATGTTGCTGTCTAGCTCTCCCAACACCACCTGTTGAAAAGGCTGTTTTTCCATTGGACACTCTTTCCTGCTTTGTCAAAGATCAATTGGCCATATACTTGTGGGTCCAGTTCTGGGTTCTCTATTCTATTCCATTGGTCCATGTGTCTGTTTTTGTGCCAGTACCATACTGTCTTGATGATGACAGCTTTGTAGGAGAGGCTAAAGTCTGGGATTGTGAGGCCTCCTGTTTTGGTTTTCTTCTTCAATATTACTTTGGCTATCCGGGGTCTTTTGTGGTTCCAAATGAATTTTAAGATAATTTGTTCTAGCTTTGAGAAGAATGTTGGTGCAACTTTGATGGGGATTGCATTGAATGTGTAAATTGCTTTGGGTAATAATGACATTTTCACAATGTTTATTCTTCCAATCCATGAGCACGGAATGTTTTTCCATTTCTTTGTCTTCTTCAATTTCCTTCATAAGTCTTCTATAGTTTTCAGCATACAGGTCTTTTACATCTTTGGTTAGGAGAGACCTGGCAGGGGACCATGGGGAGAGGAAGGGGGAAAGAGAGCGGGGAAGAGTGAAGGACACAGATCAAGGGAGACTACTGAATACTGGAGACGAACCATGGACTGAAGGGGGAGGGGGGGTGGTCATGGTGGGGGGCACTTGTGGGGAGAAGCACTGGGTGTTATATGGAAACTAATTTGACAATAAACTATTATTTAAAAAAAGGAGCCATTAATGCCCTGTGTGTTTTTCAACACCACAGATACACTGTAATCTGTTTCATGCTATATGTTCATTTATGCCGTAAACATAAAAATAAGACTTTCCCCCCTCCCTCTCTTGTTTACTACCTTGGGGATGATGCGGGAGGACGCACTGCCTCCACTGAGAATCCATGTTCTATGTGAGCTTACAGTGACATAAGAGGAATTATGCATATCTAACGAATTGGCGGGAATGCCAATTGATGCAGTCTGAATGGAAAACATCAGAGCCAAGTCCTTTGTTTTGGAGGCGGAAACTCCAGGGGTCTTCCAGCTGGAACTACCGGGGGTTATAGTGGCAGTGTGAGGGTGGGACCGAGTTCATTTTCTGTCCACAGAAAATGGGCTTTTCACTATCCATGAGATTCATTCATTTATTCCCTTAGTACCTATTCATTAGCTTCCATGTTGGGAGTTAAGGTGTATCGGCTGGTTGTGGAACAGTGGACACTTTCTATACAATGAGAAGAAATATGTTCAGTTCTATAAAATGAGAAGAAATATGTTCAGTTCAGAAATATGTTCAGTATTATTAAAATAAAGGCTTTCAAACTTGTCTTTTGCTCGTGTCTTTTCATATGATCTGTGTCAGTTATGACAGAGATCTTTTCAGTGATCTAACTCTGTAAGGAACCCTCAATTTGGAAAATGTTTAACTTGGAATATGCTTTAGGTTTGGTGTATGTTCTGAGTTTACCTGTGACACCCCTCCCTCAAAGGATATGTTGGAGTCCTAACCCCCGGTACCTCAGAAGGGAGCATTGTTTCACTATAGAATC
Source organism: Suricata suricatta (assembly GCF_006229205.1). NCBI lineage: Eukaryota > Metazoa > Chordata > Mammalia > Carnivora > Herpestidae > Suricata > Suricata suricatta. The sequence goes on from NC_043703.1 coordinate 95,650,831, forward strand.
TTTACAGTTAAAATGAGGGTGTGCCCACTTCAGTTGCACATGTACTAAAATTTGGACAATACACTTAAAATGAGGGCATTAGGATTAGCCCTAATTCAATATGACTGATCTTTACAAAGGGAAATTTGTATACTCTTAGTCTGCTTGGGCTGCCATAATAAAATACAAGAAATGGAGTAGCTTGAAAAACTGAAATTTATCTTCCCACAATTCGACAGGCTAGAAGTTCAAGATCAAGGTGCCAATCAGGGTTGGTGTGAGGAGACCTCATCTACTGGCTTGCGTCTGGTCATCCTCTTACTGTGTCCTCAATACAGCCTTTCTTCAGTACACATGCAGAGAAAGAGATCTCTCTTACTCTTCTTAGAAGGGCACCATCCTATCAGACTCTACTCTTACAATCCCATTTCACCTTAATTACCTTCTTATAGGCTCTATCTTCAAATACAGTTACCCTGTCAGAGCTTTAACATAAGAATTGGTAGGAGGCACAATTCAGTCCACAATAGACACACACAAAAGATGATGTAAAGAGATTGAGAGTGAATATAGGCAAGAACCCACCCTCTTGACACCTCAATTTCAGATTTCTGGCCTCCAGGACTAGGAGGCAATAAATTTTTATAGTTTAAGGCATTCCTAACAGACTAATCCTGCATGCCCTTCATGATCTCATAAAGTAGAAGTGATCTATGTTAGCCTCATGGTCATTACAATAAGATACTTGAGGCCTACTCAAAGGAACAAAAGAAAAGTAAATTAAGCCTCAGTCTTCTGAAACAAATTTTGAAGGCTTTTATCAGACTCATATCTGGCACATCACTCTCTTTTAGGCAAATACATTCAGGCTTTGCTCTTCCTGTGAATAGCTAGCTATCCACCTCTCAGGCATCTTGGAGCAGTTGCTCTGAGGGTAAAACGCAACTGTGGAAGCCTAGATTGAGAAGCCAGGTGAGCATCAACAAAGCCAAGATAACTATTTCTGAGGTTCCAAACAGTACATAGGAAGATCCTCAACTCAAGTGCTCCATAGACACACCAAATATATCCCATTTAGAGAGCAATCTCTCTTGAAGAAGAACTGAGGTATGACTGAAAAGCTTCTGCACAACCAAAATAGAGAATGGCAGGAGCAATATGATAACCTCTGACACAGAAGTGCCATGAGCACAGATGGCACAGAGACCAGGAACAGATTTGTCTGTCCTGCGACACAGAAAAAAATAAAGCCACAGTTTAAAAGAGTAGCTAGAACAGAACACCATCATATGACAGCTGACATCTGGGAACTCTTTCCAGGTTGGAGGGGTTGGTAAATACCACAGTTTACATTTCACCACCACCTTGATAGTGTAGAAGAGGTAGGTCTACTACTTCAGTGAGCCCTGGATTCCTAGCCCACACCACAGTCAGCCACTTCACTGTGGTGCACACGAGGATACCTCTGATCAGCAGCACTCGTTATGGTAAAGCACGCTGGGACACCCTAGGCCCATCCTATTTTGGCTCCAGATGACTTGCCAGGGCATCCCAGTAGAGAATAACCCGGACCCCAACCTCTCCTGCAGAAGTCCTCTCACTTCAGCTCGAGTCAGGCAGCCAAAGTTATCAGGAACATATACAAGTCTACAGCCATCCACAAGATGCTTCAAGTTTTGGAGACATAGCTGTTCTGCCTAATTCATAGAGACAAGCATAGAAGTCAAAATGAGGGGAGACAGAGAAATATGCTCCAAATGAAAGAAGATAAAACCTCAGGAGGAAAGTGAAATGAAATGGAGATAAGCAATATTCCAGATAAAGGTTTCAAAATAATGGTCATTAAGATAGTAACCAGACTAGAGAGAAGAGTGGATGAACTTTGAGATGGAAAAAGATGGAACAAAGAGAGGGAGAGTCTAAAAAAGAACCAGAGTTGTATACAATAACTGAAATGAAAAGCACATGAGATGGTATCAACAGTAGATTCAAAGGATGGGTCAGCAATCTGAAAGAGTAACGGAAGGCAACCATGCTGAAGGCAGCTTAAGAGATCTACTGAACATCAAGCAAGCAAACATTTGCATTATAGGAGTCCCAGAAAGGGATAACAGTGGTAAAGGGGCAGAAGAAATAATAATAACTAAAATTGCATAAGAAAATAGACATCTAAAAAGTTAGGGAGATGGAGGGAAGCAAATCATGAGAGACTCTTGAATACTGAAAACAAATTGAGGGCTGAAGAGGGAGGGGGAAAGGGGAAGGGGTGATGGTCATGGACGGGGGCTTTTGTGGGGAAGAGCACTGGGTGTTATATGGAAACCAACTTGGCAATAAACTATTAAAAAAAAAGAAAATAGATTAGGTTCAGGAAGCAAAGAGAATGAACCCAAAGGAGAGTCACACTATAGCACATAATAATTTAAACATCAGATATTAAAGATTTAAAAAGAACTTTAAAAGCAGCAAGAGGAAAAAACCACTAGTTACACACAAGGGGAAACCCCACAAGGCTCTCAGCTGATTTTCAGTGGAAACTAGCAGGCTGAAAGGGAGTGGAATGATATATTCAAAGTGCTGAAAGGAAAAAACCTGCAACCAAGACTACTCTACCCACCATGGTTATCATTCAGAATTAAGAGAAAGATAGAGTTTTCCAGACAAACAAAAGTTAAAGGAGTTCATCACCACTAAGCCAGCATTACAAGAAATGTTAAAGGGACTTCAGGAGGAAAAGAAAAGGCCTTAAATAGAAGAAAATTATGAAAGGAAAAAGTTTCCTGAGTATAATCAAATATGAAGTAAAGGTAGTAATCACCTACAAAGCTAGTATGAACATTAAAAGACAGAAGCAGTAAAATCAGTTACACATAAGTAAGGGAATTCTAGTAATAAAAAGATATAAAACATGACAACATATATGTAGAACATAAAGAGAGGGAGTAAAAATGCAGTTCTTTTAGAAAGTGACCATGAACTTCATATAGACCACTAAATACTTAGAATGTTATATGTGAACCTTATGATAACCAAGAACCAATACACAAAAAATAGCCAATCATAACACTAAAGAAAGTCTTCAACCATAATGAAAGAGAGCGGATAATGAGCAAAGAACTACAAAAACAATCAGAAAACAATGACAAAATGGCAAAAACATATTTATCAATAACTACTTTAAATATAAATGGTCTAAATGCTCCAATCAAAAGACACAGGGTGACGGGTGACAGATTGGATAAAAAAAATGAAACAAAAACAAGACCCATCTATATGCTGCCTGCAAGAGACTTACTTCAGACCTAAAGACACATAGAGACAGAAAGTGAAGGGATGGAATAAGACATTTCATGTAAATGGAAATTTTAAAAAAAGCTCGAGTAACAATGTTACATCAGACAAAATAGACTTTAAAACTGACTATAACAAGAGACAAAGAAAGGACTTATGTAATGATAGAGGGGATCAATCTAGCAAGAGCATATACAATTTTAAATATCTATACATCCAACATTGGAGCACCTAAATGCATAACACAAACACTAACAAACATAAGAGGAGAAATTGACAGTACTACAATATTAGTAGGTGACTTTAGCCAGACACAAAATCAGTGAAGAAGCAGTGTCTTTGAATGATGCATTAGACCAGATGGACTTAACAGATCTATATAGAATGTTCCATTTTAAAAGAATACATATTCTCTTTTACACATGGAACACTCTCCAGAATAGCTCTCGTTAGGCCACAAAATAAATCTCACTAAATTTAAGAAAACAGCATGAAAATAAAAATCAGTTACAAGAAGAAAACTGGAAAGAACACAAACACATGGAGGCTAAACAATGAGTGGACCAATGAAGAAATCAAAGAGGAAATTTAAAAATACATGAGACAAATGAAATGAAACATAGTGCTTCAAAATCTTTGTGGTGCAGCAAAGGCAGTTCTGAGAGGAAAGTTTATAGCAATACATGCCTACCTCTAAAAGCAAAAATAGCAATCTTGACTTGCACCTAAAGTAAGTAGAAAAAAAAAATAATAAAAAAGCATGTTCAACAATCTATTAAAAGGATTGTTCACTATAATCAAGTGGGATTTATTCTAGAGCTGAAAGAATGGTGGCTATCACAAGAAAATGAAATCATTATTTTGAAAAAATACATGTGTCCCTGTATTTTTTGCAGCATTATTTTTCAATAGCCAACTTATAAAAGCAACCTAAGTATCCAGTGATTGATGAATGGAGAAAGAAGATGAGGCATACATATACAACAGAATATTGATCAGCCATAAGAAAGAATGAGATCTTGCCATTTGTGACAACAAGGAAGTTAGGAAAGATAAATATTGTATGATTTCACTTACACATGGAATCTGAACAAAATCAGAAACAGACCCACAAATATATTGAACAAACTGGTGGTTGCCAGACGGGGTGGAGGGAGATACAGGCTTGCAGCCATGGGATGAAGACATCATGGGAATGAAAGGTCCAATATGGGGAGCATAGCCAATGGTATAGAAGCAGTGTGCGGTGACAGATGGAAGGTACACTTGTGGTGAGCGTAACACAACATATACAGTTGTTGAATTAGAGTGTTGTACACTTGAAAATAATTTAACATTGCGTGTCAACTATACTTTAATAAAAACAAAACAAAACAAGGTGGAGAAGAAAGGATGGTCCAAATAATAAGGATGCATGAGCAGAGTGGGACTTCAAGATAAGGTTGACTTAAGGATGTTAGTGAAGTTAAACAACCTTTGGATGGAGAAACGAATGAATCTTGAGAAGTAGTGAATTATCTAAAAGAAGAAGGAAAGGAAAATATTTTATTAGTACAAAGTTTTCAGAGAGCATAGAGATCTGGTGGTGAGGAATGGGAAAATCAGATATCACCAAGTGAAACACCTATTGAATATCCCCAATAAATATTATTTACTTCTTTCAAGAGCCAAAATTCCTAGCTGCCCATGACGCTAAATTACACAAAGTATCTGCTTTTGCACACTTTTTAGTTAAGAGACCAACTTTTTAAATATTAAATTGTGGAGCCAGAATTGACTGATGTGTTAACAAAAACTGACATAACATCACATGGGTTCAAAGATCTTAAGAAAAAAGAAAATAACTTTTAGTCACTAATACAACTCATTTTTTTTGGTAGTAACTTTTAGAGGTCTTTTAGAAGTTTCCTAATTCCATTTTTCTATGGCTGGTAGAAAATATGTCATTTTTTTAAAACATTTTGCCAGAGATCTAGGTGTCTACATCTGATTGTGTTGTCGGACAGCAGGTTTTTAGCCTTCTATTTCAAAATGTTATATTTTCAACACTCAAAGTAGCTTTTTTTCTTTTAGTGGTGGTTGTTGCATTAGAACATAATGGAAGTTGTTTGCTTTTGTTAAAGTAAGAGAAAAAAAATGGAGTGAAATGAACCGTGTTTTTTTAATGCTAGGTTTTCCTATAAAGATTGTTACTGGTGATATGGCAGAAAACATATTGCTGTATTAACAAGGTCACTCAGTCACAAAATCCTATTAATGTGGAAAATGACAGAACCAAGCTGTGTGGTGACAAATAAGGCAAATTCTCACCTTGTATTTTTAAGATGCCTTGATCAAATTCACATAGATAGCAGAGAAGCTGAGAACAAATTCAGGAAATGTGCATGACTCTGTAAAAAAAACAACAACATAATTCATATATCTTCAGTACTATTTTCTAATTTTACTTGCTTTTGACTTTTTTCAAAAATAATGGTAGCAAACTAAATCAAGAAATATTTTCTAATTTATATTTATATAAAAGATTTAACTATAGAAGTATAAAGGAACCTGCTGAGTAGAAAATTTCAAAATAAACATATACATTCATAATATCCCTGACATGTTTACTTGTTTTAGAACTAAAAGCACCAGTCATTTGCATTTTGAACGATAGCAAACACATTTCAGATTTAGTTGTCAATTTAATGAAGCCTCAAATATTGATTTTAGCAAAACAGTAAAGTAAGAAATAAAAATAAAAAAGATCATTGTAATGGTACCCCAGAGAGAATAACTATGGTCACTTCAGTCAATGATAAACTGATTTTAGTGGTATGGACTAGACAAATAAAAATAATGATTGCTTTGACTTAGCTTAAGGTGAAAAAGAAATCTTTCAGGTTTATGACTTCATAAATTGTTCTGAATGTTTAACATCCCAGGAAAAAGAAGCAAACAATGAAGATACTTCATTCAGGAATACAAAACCAGTATACTCAGGCAAAGCCTTGTAATTCAGATTTAGCATCTTATCTGTGTTTGCGTTGTGAGAGCCTCCTTAGACTCTGATCAGAGCACCTCCGTGCACACAGTTCCAACAGTTTTACTTTAGGTGTTAAACACCTAGAAGTCTATCTGACTTAATGATGTCTTAGCTCACTGAAACTTTTGTATACTAGATTATTTCTTTTAATGCTTCATGATCATTTATTGATTACAACTGTATACATTCTACATCTTTTGAGAATAAATTAGTTTTGCACATAGTAGTAGCTTAACTGCTTGGATCCATCAAATATTTTCCCCTCTCATTGGAAAACAGAGAAAGTCCAGTTAGAGGGTTATTAACTATGAGCTGACATAAAACAGGATCATGAAAAACTTAAGTTTTACATCTATTTCCCAGTCAGTAATAAACATGCTATGGAACCATTGTCTTGAAACCTCAGAAGGCTTCGATCCTGCCTTTACATTTAACTGGGAATTTCTAAATAAACAAAGCATCATGAGAGACTCTATGGAGGTTAAATCTGTACCGACCATGTTCTCTTTCTATATTTACAGAGTATTTATGTCATGGGAAAGATAGTGTTAGAGTTTTTGTTATTTTACCTACGTCACAGCCTCAGTTACTTAATTTTCCACTCTGATTTTTCATTCAAAATGTGTAGTGTATCTTAATAGAACTCCTGTTATTCTCTTATCTGGAATGTTCTTATCAGGATAGTAACTTTTCTTGAAGTCTAACCTTCCCTATAGATAGATGTGAAAGTGGACTTAGGTGACCCATGATATTTCCCACTTCCCGCGCCAGTAATGACTTGCTCTATTTCCCTAGGCAACTTACATTTGCCCTTATTATAGACACCCTTTATTTAGTTTTTTCCTAAGGTACATACCCTTTAGTTCCAGCCTACTGTGTAAGACCCTCAACATCAAGCATTTCAAATACACAGTTCTTTTCAACAAAGCAGCATACATAACATACTCTTTAAAAAAGTATTTTCAATTATTTTTAAATTTGTGCTTTAGTTATTGAGAGGTCCCAAACAAAATTTATCTTATACTTATAAAATATATGAATTCCCTTCCCTTTAAAATTCCAATCAGTTTTTTCCCTTGGGTTTGTCTGATTTGTATTTTTCTTGATGTGACATTTTAACCTATTAAAAACATATGGTATCTCTTTTTGAATCAAAAGCTAGATGACTAAATAAAGTAGAAGATTAATACATGCTTGCCAATGGGTCATATAAAAACGTGTTCATTACTGTGCTGAGTTGTTACTGATGTTGGTTCCTGTTTGCAATAAATTCAACCTACCAGAAGAAACCAGATATATACAAAAAAGCTCAGGTTAAGAAATAGTATTATCTGGGTAAAAGCAAATTATTGTACTAAGTGGATTCAGCCTAAAAAGAGTGGTTTCATTGGGACATGTAAAATGTGTCATGGAGGAGTATGGAATTCATCAATCCTCCTGATGGAGTTAACATCAATCAAGGGAAAGAGAAAAGATGCTACTTACAGTTTAATGAGGTAGAACCATCCCCAAAGAACTGAGGATATTAGGATTGGTTGAAATAAATATTATTTAAATAAAAAAAATCTTTAAGTAACTATGAATTACTAGATAGAAAAAATGTAAAATTTATGAATAAATTTAAGGACTGTTATTTTTTTTGGAGAAGAACAATACTATAGATAAACCCCTTAGAAAGAAAACGAGGGGAAAAAAGAGAAATTTAAAAAATTCTAGAGTGAGGAAGTGAATACAAAAGAATTTTTTTCAATGAAAATAGGATACCATCTGCTCAACAAGAAAATAAATAAAATCATAAAGTTGCAGTAATTAAATGGAGGTAAATTAGCACAGGAATAAACACATAGACTAAGGAAACAGGGAATAGCCATTAGGAAGTCTATATACCATATAAATTGGATACATGATAGACATGGCAAATCAAATTAATTGGAACAATTATTCAATAAAACTGGTCAAGCAATTGGTTGATCAGTGAAAAAATATACTTAGATATTTTTTCTAATACCATACATGATGATGGAAAAAGAATGCAGTTAAAAAAATTTTTAATTGGATTTAGAGGGAACATACCTCAACATAATAAAGGATATCTATGAAGAAACGATACCTGACATCCTTAGGGGTAAAAGCCTGAAAATTTTTCCTCAAAGATCAGAAACAAGACAAGATATACACTCTCATACTTTTATTCAACATAATAGTGGAAATCTTAACCGTACAAATCATACAAGAAACAAAAGGCATCCATGTGGTTAAAAAAGAAAACTTACTATTTACAAATGGCATATAGAGAGAACTCGATAAAAGTTCTACAAAACTATTAAAGGTAAGAAAAGAATTTTGGAAAGCTGCAGGATATATAATGAATATACAGAAATCAGTTGCATTTCTATATAGTAATAACAAAGTAGAGGAAAGAGAAATGGAGAAAACAGTCCCATTTACAACTGCACAAAAAAGAATAAAATACCTAAGAATAATTTTAACCAAGAAGGTGAAAGACCCACACACTGAAAACTATAATTCATCGATGAAAGAAACTGACGGTGGCACAAATGGAAACATATACCCCACTTACGAAGTAGAAGAATAAATACTGTTAAAATGTCCTTATTTCCCAAAGCAATCTAGATTCAATGCAATCCCTATTAAAATACCAACATTTGTAACAGAATTAGAAAAAAGAATCCCAAAATTTATATGAAACCACCAAAGATTCGAATAACCAAAGCAATCTTGAGAAAGAACAAAAAACTGGATGTATCACAATCTTATATTTCAAGATATATGACAAAGCTATAGTAATCAAAGCAGTATCTGACAGAAAGTAGACACATAGATCAATGGAACAAGATAGGAAGCTCAGAAGTAAACTCATACTTATATGGTCAGTTAATCTATGACAAAGGAGAATATACAATGGGGAAAAGAAAGTCTCTTCAACAAGTGGTGCTGGGAAACTGGACAGCTAAATGCAAAAGACAAACTGGACCACTTTCTTACACCTTACTCAAAATGGATTAAATATCTAAATGAAAGGCCTGAAACCATACAAATTCCTTAACGGGAGCACAGGCTGTAATGTCTCTGACATTACCATACCAACATTTTTCTAGCTATGTCTCCTGAGGTAAGGTAAATAAAATCCAAACTGCATCAAAATAAAAAGCATCTACACAACCAAGAAACAAGCAACCAAACTAAAAAACAGCCTATTGAATGGGAGAAGATATTTGCAAATGACAAATAATGGGCTAATATCCAAATTATATAAAGAATTGATACAACTCAACACCCCCAAAACAAATAATCCAATTAAAAATATGAATAGACGTTTTTCCAAAGAAGGCATCCAGATTGCCAACAAACACAGGAAAAGATGCTCAAGGTCATTCATCATCAAGAGAATATAAGCCAAAACTAACGATATCACCTCGCACCATTCAGAATGGCTTAAGTCAACAACACAAGAAACAACAAGTGTTGGTAAAGATGTGAAGACAAAGGAACCATCTTGCGCTGTTGGTAGGAATGCAAACTGGGGCAGCCACTGTGGAAAAGAGAATGGAGTTACCTTAAAAAGTTAAAAATAGAACTACCCTATGGTTCAGTAATTGCACTATTGGGTATTTACCCAAAGAATACAAAAATGTTGATTCAGAGGGATACATGCACCTCAATGTTGAGTGCAACAGTATTTACAATAGCCAAATTACGGAAGCAGCCCAAGTGTCCATTAATAGATGATGGATAAAAAAGATGTGGTATGTATATGCGATGGAATATTATTCAGCCATAAAAAGTAAAATCTTGCCATTTGCAACAATAGGAATGGGGCTAAAGAGTTTCATACTAAGTAAGTCAAAGAAAGATAAATAGCATATGATTTCATTCATATGTGGAATTTTAGAAATGAAACAAATGAATGATATATAAAAGATAAATATAAATATATAAAAGAGAGAGAGAGACACCAGCCAACTGATGATTACCAGAGGGGAGATAAGGGTAATAGGTTAAATAGGTTAAGGCGGTCAAAGAATACACTTCTCATGATAAGCACTGAGTAATGTATAGACCTGCTATATTGTACTCCTCAAACTAATATAACATGATATGTTAACTATACTGGAATTAAAATAAACTTATGAAAAAAATCTAAACTATATAGCATCAACATGGAATACAGATGTACAAAGATACACACATTTGTTTTTGGAGATGTTTTTGGATGAATGGGTATATATGAGTTTAGGGATATAACTATGTACACACGTACAAATCTATCCTTAAGAGCTTTTATTTAAAACCAAATGAAAATTATTTTAATATAAATACAAGAAGAAGTTTGAAAGGATACTGGATGGGTCATCAAATCTCTAGAAAGCTTGGGCAATAAAAGGTCAGGAATCAACACTAAGAAAGGCGAATCATGATGCTACAGAAACTTCCTTCACTGACAATCCTGCCTCTGGAAATGTGCTCACTGCTGGAAAGAATTCACCTCTGTCCTCACTTCTTTGTGTCATATTTGATTGCCCAAGTCTGCATACAAAGGGAGTGACCAACAGAGTAAGTGACAGCAGCTATTTGATTGTGACTTCTGCAGTAGGAGGCAACACTGACTCTCACAATAACTTATCCCTCAAAAACAGACCTACCATGGATTTGCAGGCTTGCATGTGAGTGTCCTACAGCAATGTGTAGCCTGGGAGACAAGACTAGCCTATATGAATTACCTAAGGAATAGGACAGTATGTATTAAGTTTTATAATTATTGCTACACTTGGTTTTTGCTGGAAAACCTTGGAAAAGAGAGATTTAAATGATTAGAATGGCTGAGATGACTTTATAGAAAAAGTACTGCCTTGGAATGGACTTTAAAAGATGGGTAATATTTATTATGTATTGCATGTGTCATTGTATAAATATATATGCACAAGTATATTTACATTAATAATTATGAATTTATCTTCATCCTACATAGGGTACACTTAGTGAGTTTCTTCGTACACTGAACATAGCTCATGTAATGGAAGGATTCAATTTTTCTCAAATAATCCGCTGATCTTTATGATAAGATCCTAAGTTCATTTAACTCTGTCTTATAAATAAAAACTTTCATGAAGTATATGTACCTAAATAGGGTGTAAATTTTAAGAGTATACTTCTTGATAAATTTTCACAGATTGAAAACAGACCATATAACCAGCACACAGATCAGGAAACCTACCGTTTCCACATTCTAGAAGCCCCAGTTGTGCTGCTCCTAATCACTGCCTTTACACAATTAAGCGGTATCTTGACAGCTCTCACCACAGTGTTTTGTTTCGGAACTTCACATAAATGGAACTATACAGAATATTTAATTCTGTTCTAGCTTCTTACAGTCAGAAATATATTCATGAGAGTTATCTAGGCTACATGAAACAGTGCTTATTTTCCCTCATCACTATATAACATTCCATTTTAGGAATATATCACCATTTATTTATCCATTCTATTCAGCTCATTTTCAAGGTTTCCACACTTTGTCTCTATCGATATTGCTGCTGTGGACATTCTTTATGTGAAGATACACATGCTTTTTTTAATTTTTTTTAATGTTTTATTTATTTTTGATACAGAGAGAACCAGAGCATGAGAGGGGGAGGGGCAGAGAGAGAAGGAGACACAGAACGGGAAACAGGCTCCAGGCTCTGAGCTAGCTGTCAGCACAGAACCTGATGCGGGGCTCGAACCCACGAACGTGAGATCTGACCTGAGCTGAAGCCGGAGGCCTAACCGACTGAGCCACACAGGCGCCCCCACATGCTATTTTTAAAGTAAACATTTAGAGGTGATATTCCCAGGTCATAGTATATGATACTTAGTTAACAGATACTAACAAATGGTTTTCAAAAACGTTTGCTCAAATTTACACTTCCTTCTGCATCCTTCAATGAGGGTTCTGGTTTTCCAAGTCTTCTCCAGGGCTTGATATTAAGCAGTTGTTGTTTGGTTTCTCACTGTGGTATTAACCTGAATTTACTAGGATGATTAATGAGTTAAACCGCCTTTCTATATGTTGATTACACATTTTATATTCTTTACTTTTCGTGTGTGTGAAATTGGCTGTTCAAGTATATTGGCCATTTTATTATTTGGTGGTCAGTTTGTATTGCTTTATAGTGCTCTCTATATTCAGGATGAATAATTTTTTTGTACTGGGAATATTTTTTACTTTCACATCACCTTCTCCCTCCCTCAACTGTGTTTTTTGATTAATAAAGTTTTCAGTTTTGTTAAGGCCAGTTTATCAATCTTTCCCTTTATGGCTAATGCTCTGTGTGTATGTCCTACTTTAAAACATGGATATCCATGTGACCAAGCATCAACTATGGATAAAATCATAATCTCACCCATGTACTACAGTACAGATTTTTTTTTTCACAAATCTAGTGACAGTATTTTTTGTAGGTCTCTTTTTAACCTCTCAGTTCTGTTCTCTAGTCAGTTTGTGTATGCTCGTCAATATAGGAAACTACTAGCCTCTGTAGATGGCAATGGATGATAAAGATTCTACTTTTAGGCAAAGATAAAATCCAGTGCACTTCCAGAGAATATGGTCTGAAGATAATGCAAAGGTGTGGTTGTAAAGTCTGTGTCTCACATTTCCCCTCTAATCACTGCTAAGATCTCAGATTTGTACTACTTTCTCCATTCTCATGGAGTCTCACAATTCAAGCCCAGATGAGCTCTTGCCTAGGTTATTTCAATGCTTCGCACTTTTTCTCCCTGCCTTCCCCTGTTACCAGGATAATCATTCCTGTCTTTGAGTCCTTCCAATTACTTCCTTTCCTACAAGGTGTGGCCCTGCTTCTCATCTTCAGAAGAGATGGGGCCACTGCCCCCATCACTATTATACCTCGTTTCCCTCTTGCATTTACCTTATAGCACAGTCAATAGTAGTTGGCTAAATCTTCAAGTTTAGTCACACGATCTTGTACCTATATCCTTGGATTTCTTCTGTGAAGAATTTTCCACTAATCCCCTGACAAGCTCTTACTCATTCCTAAAGCCCTAGCTCAAATTATAAATTCTATATGAAGCTATCGCTCATTCCTTCTGACAGAAATTAATCATTTACTTCTATTTACTTGGTACTAACTGATTATTTTTCTGGTATCATATCCATCTTCATAGCCCAAATACCTGGGAATGATTAGAGGCTTAATAAATATTGGTTGAATTGAATCGTTGATGAATTTCAATCTTTTTCTAACATTACTCACCCCCTTCCACACATACACACAAAACCAAATGGATTGGGGTTAAAAATTAAACATTAAAGCTTAGACATAGTACAAGTAAACTGAATATTAAACTTCAGTATTTAGAATGTCTACTTTTAGAATGCTTATTATGAAACCTTTTAGTGAAGCTTTTTAGGAGAGCACCCTGAACCTTCACATACCCATCACCCAGATACAATAATCAAGATCTTGTAACATTGTTTTCATCTATGTCTTTTTTTTTTTTTTGGAAAAAAAATTTTACCATTTATTTTTTGAGAGAGACAAAACGTGAGCCCACGAAGGGCAGAGAGAGAGGGAGTCACAGAATCTGAAGCAGGCTCCAGGCTTTGAGCTGTCAGCACAGAACCTGACGTAGGGCTCGAACTCACGAACCATGAGATCATGACCTGAGCCAAAGTCTGATGTTTATCCAACTGAGCGCCCCAGGCACCTTTCATCTTTCTCTTTCTCACATTTTTTCCCCTTTGCTGAAGAATCTTAAAGCAAATCAGTGATGGTGGGTCATTTCACTTTTAAGTATATGAGTATATATTTTTTAAAATAGACTCATGTTCTTAGAAAACTATGCTGTCATTATCATAACTGCAAAAATAGACAATTCTTTCTTAATGTCACCTAATATCCAGTCTACAATCAAATTTCCATTATTTCTCAAAAAATGCCTTATTATAGTTGGTTTGAATCAAGGAAAAAACAAATTCTCTTCATTGCATTTTTTTCTTAAAATCTCTTGAATCTCTCCTATTCTCTCTGCAGCCCACCTTTTTCTTCCCCCTCATGCTACTCAAGTTTTGCAAAAACTGGATTAGTGGTCCTAAAGAGTATTCCACATTCTGGATTTGTCTATTCACTCCTTTTCAGTGTCATTTAACTAATTTCTATTTATCTCCTATAAATGAAGTTAGCCCTGGATCTTAATTAGATTTAGGGTTAAGGTTTTTATTTTGTTTCTTTGTTCTGAAAAAGCATTTTATAGGTAATGTTGTGTGTCATGTTGTTGAATCACATTTCAGGACCTTAATGACTACATATTTTGTCATTAGCGACACTAAGACTAATTAGGGGGTGCAAGTTCTGGCAATTTGATCCTCACTATGAAATATCTCATAATTTTTCATCTACTATTTTTATTAATTTATGATCACTAACTTAATCCATTATTTATTTCATTAGGGCTTACAAAACATAGATTTCCTATTTTGTCATTCCTTCTAATTCTCTAGTTGGAATTCTGCAGCTCAGGACAACTTTCCCCCTTTAATTAGAGAGATGGGTTATCTTGAAATATGCTGAACACAAGAAAGGCGAGATAATAATGTCCTTTTTTGATGGTCAGTTTTCAGAGTTGTTGCCTTAGTTATATACTTACTTACTCGCAAGTTCAGTGAGACACAGTTTCCCCTTTCTCTTTTGAACTCTAGATTTTTAATCAATGTGTTTTAATCAGTTTTAGTCTTCAGATTATTGATGTTCAAATTGCTCTTTCTCTAACCAAAGAGAGGCTTTGAGTTTATCTCCTGTTTTTTGCATTTGTTTGCATCTACCCATTCTTCTTGAAACTTTCTTGCCTTCTGGCTCAAGATATACCAGCATAGTCCTGTATGCATTTCCAGCTCTAGACCTGGGATCAGCAATTCCTCCAGTGAGCCCTTGGTACACAGTTGGGTTGTCACTGATTCCAGCCTTTTTCAGTGGACCAAGCTTGAAAATACAGTTTTCAAACAAGACACAATAACTGACACTCCATACTGATATTTCCAATTCATATGTAACATTACAGTATTTTTACCTTTATATCTATTTCTTTATACTTAAGTTTTTGGTCCTAATAGCAGAATATGATTTCTAACTTGCATTTTTCTACACTCTACATGAAACAGATTTTAAAATTACAATATCAGGGGCACCTGGGTGGCTTAGTAGGTTAAGCATCCAACTTTGGCTCAGGTCATGATTTCGCAGTTCATGGGTTCAAGCCCTATGTTGGGCTCTGTGCTGACAGATCAGAGCCTAAAGCCTGCTTTTGATTCTGTGTCTCCCTCTCTGCCCCTTCCCTGTTCACACACTCTTTCTCTCAAAAATGAATAAACATGAAAAAATTTTGAAAAATAAAATTGCAATATTATAACAATTATATATAGTATAAATATAAGAATATATAGTATAAATATTGTGTTCTAACATGTGTGTGTGTGTGTATACTGCAACTTAATAGAACTCCAAACTCTCATTCAGGCATGAAGAAAGAATTGAGGCATTCTTGACAGAAAGAGACTCAAGAAATTAACTTCCAATACAGTATATATTAAGGAAATTCTTGAATATTTGCCCTATTAAACTAAGTTAAAGTAAACCAAAATAAACCAAAACATGATATAGAAACCAGGAAATAGTGCGTTAACTTTAAGAGCAGAGTGGAGACTTCAAATGGCAGGCAGCTGGAATCCTAGCAACCAATGCAGAGAAGGAAAGGATCACCAAGGTCTTAGGGAGATGGCTGAACCAAAAATATGTATCCCATGAACAGTTCCAATAAAATGCTTGAGATACTGAAACAATTTGAAGATATAAAAGACTATATAGAAGAAATTGAGAAAGGCACTTAGGAAAACTAAGAGCTCTGTGAGAAAGAAAATATGATTCTAGGACTTACAATGGTATACAGTAAGTCTCCCAAACTGGTACTGATTTGATGTTGTTTTAATGATTTTTAAGTCTAGCATCTATGCATGGATTAAGCACAGGAGATTTAAGAAGAAAAATGGTAAGACCAATAGTTGAATACATAACAGCCATTTACTTTGCTTAGCTTGCAAAAGACATCAAGTCACAGGGTCAAGAAGCATTACAAATACCAAACAAGATAAATACCAAGAAAAGAACTCTTAGGCTGAGCCTAGTAAAACTGCCAAAAGCCAAAGTGGAAAGGAATAGCATAAGGAGGCCAGAAAAAAACCAAGATACATAAAAAGAAGAAATAATAAGCCTATTAGGTAAGGTCTCAAAGGAATGGCGGAAGGCAGGTTGTATCTTCAAAGTAGGTGACAGAAAATAGCTTCCAACTTAGGAGTCTGTGGCCAGAAAATACACTCTATAAAAATGATGGTGAAGAGACCTCTTTTCAGACACTAAAAATCTGAGAATGAACCACCAGCAAATCTGTCACAAAGAAAAGTACTTCAGACAGAAGAAAAATGATCTCTGGTGGAAACATGAAGGGGCAAAAATGAGTGCATTAGAGGGTAAATTTAGATTATCATGAAAGAACATTAAATATGTAAAATAAAAATAATCCTGCTTTTGAAAATTTAAGGTGTAGACAGAATTAAAAATCCATAAGCCATTACTGTTATTGAAATAAAGCTGGTCCTTAGCTCCTGAGTCAATTTTTTCTTTACATTTATACCTGATGTACAACTTGTCAGTATCTCCCCTTCCTGGTGAGAACTGCACTCTAATTTTTCCCTCCCAGGAATCTTAATTCTGAGGAAATTCTCTTTTTCTCAGCCTTTCAGCCACATCTTCTAGATTAGTAGGTTCCCAGAGGGTAAAAGAATAGTCTCAAATGCTGCAAATGTTCACTCCCTTGGTTAGTGATCTCAATTCTTCATTTTATTTTCTAAAATTTGATCTAGGTGTTTCTATAGGCAGTTTGGTCTAAATTACATAGTCTGCTATTCCCAGAAATGGTATATACATTTGAAAACTTAATAATTATCCTCTTTATTATTAAAATTTGTCTTTTCTAAATCACTAGCACATGAAGTAAATATGGAAAACAATTACTAAGTGATATCAAACTCAAGGAATAAGGCAACATAAGAATACAACATAAAGCAAAGCAGTTGAAGTAGCAAAATAAAAAGGCTATTGGATAGAATGACCAATATAAACCGCAAAACTTAGAAGAATAAAGGTGAGCAGATTAAAAAAATAAATCCATCTATGGGGCGCCTGGGTGGCTCAGTCAGTTAAGTGAGTGACTTCGGCTCAGGTCATGACCTCTCAATCAGTGAGTTCAAGTCCCGCATCAGGCTCTGTGCTGACAGCTCAGAGCCTGGAGCCTGCTTTGGATTCTGTGTCACCCTCTCTCTCTGCTACTCTCCAGCTCAGGCTCTCTCTCTCTCTCCATCTCTCAAAAATGAATAAACGTTAAAAAATAAATCCATCTAAATACTATTTATAGGAAATATGCATGAAGTATAATTCAAGAAGTTATAAGAAAAAATGAAGAAATGTAAACACACTAGTGTAATTAGAAGGCAGAAGAATGCGAGGAGTGCCTGGGTGGCTCAGTTGATTAAGCATCTGACTTCCGCTCAGGGCATGATCTCACAGTTCCTGAGTTCAAGCCCCAACTTGGGCTCTGTGCTGACAATGCAGGGCCTGAAGCCTGCTTCTGATTCTGTGTCACCCTCTCTTTCTGGCCCTCCCTAGCTTGTGCTCTGTATCTATCTGGTTCTCAAAAATAAATAAACGTTTAAAAATAAATAAATAAAAGGGTACTTTGAAATAGTTTTTTTTTTTTTTAATATTTGTGGGGCACCAGTGTGGCTCAGTTAGATAAACATTTGACTTCAGCTCAGGTCATGATCTCATGGCTAGTGAATTTGGGCCCCATGTCAGGCTCTGTGCTGTCAGTGCAGGGCCCGGAGTCTGCTTTGGATTCTGAGTCTCCCTCTCTCCCCTCCCCTGCTGGAATTCTGTCTCTCTCTTAAAAATAAATATTTAAAAAAATTTAAAAAATATTTTTTCTTAAATTAAAATACATGATTAAAGCATTAAGTCAATTCAAAATCTGCACGAATGATTAAAGATAACTGTCAAATCACATAACAATATTGAAATAGTTATGGAAAACTGTAACTGACAAAAGTGTAACATAAAGTAAGTGGTAGATTTTAACATGCTTTCCTGTTTGTTTGTTTTTTTTTAATTTTTTAAAATGTTTTATTTATTTTTGAGAGAGAGAGACAGCACGGGCAGGGGAGGGTCAGAGAGAGAGGGAGACAGAATCTGAAACAGGCTCCAGGCTCTGAGCTGTCAGCACAGAGCCTGACGTGGGGCTCCAACCCACAAACCGTGAGATCATGACCTGAGCCGAAGTCAGACGCTCAGCTGACTGAGCCACGCAGCCGCCCCACTTTCCTGTTTTTAACAAAAATAAAAGCATAGACCAACACAAAAGAGAATGTGAATTGGGTCATAAAGCCTCACAGTGTATCAGCATTGCTCGGGGGGCTCTGAAGGTACAGATGCTCATCGCCACATGCCTGCAGATTGTGTTGCAACTGTTTCAGGTCGGTCCCAGGCCTTGCGGGTTCGTGGAAAACCTCCCAAGACTGCTATGTGCAGCCAGGATCAAGAACTGATAATACAGAGAATCTGAGTATTATTTAATAAGGTTAATATCAAAATATGAAATTCTACATCCTGTAGGGGACATCTCTGTAAAGAATACCCACAAATCATTTATAAAAATTGCTCATAAATTCACAAGAATCTTTAGTAAAATCCATAATATAAAAATGGTGTAGTGTATATTGTTAAATAATTTTAGCATAAATAATATGTTAAACATTGGAAATACAATAAAAAATATGCTTTAACAACTCAATTCGAAGCAAAAATTGAAACTATTATTTAACAAAATATTTAGAAAACAGAGATAAGTTATAATCATTAATCATAAAATTAATAATTATAATTATTATGAGCATATATAAATTATATGGCTAATGTATATCTCTAATAGAGAAAAATTAATACTGAGTTATTTTGTTAATAAATAGGATAGAGAATAAAGGAAAGAAAACATCTGTCTTGTGATTTATTCATTCCATTTAGTGGAGAGATGCACCCAGAGTGGGGGAAATGGCAAGTGATCTGGTTAATCTCTTAAACTAGACCCCTGAGTAAATAGACTAATATTTGCTAGAAGAAAGAACCTTATCTATAGAATTCCCCTAAGGAGAATGCCACCAGCTGAAGTGTTACTCAGAGTAAATAAAGACAAAATCTATGGAGATATGATGTATGGCTCACT
The DNA here is from genome assembly GCF_006229205.1 of Suricata suricatta. NCBI lineage: Eukaryota > Metazoa > Chordata > Mammalia > Carnivora > Herpestidae > Suricata > Suricata suricatta. The sequence goes on from NC_043703.1 coordinate 95,670,473, forward strand.
GGAAAAAATGGCGTAGAAGCTAATATAATCCTCTGGGTATAAAACAGAGATTTTGCCCAATTTAAATGCTCCTCCTGTTACTAGAAGTAATTTGTGAACTCTGTTTAGAGACATTATCTATGTTTAAGACCAGAAAGTGTATGTTTGATATGAGAAAAAAGTGTCTGAGAAACTGCCCTTAATACCTCAGACCTTTGTCTATTTTGTCTGAGTCCTTTGGAGTCCTATATCCTTAAAAGTGCTAGTAAAGCTTGATCCTGAGCAAGATCTTTGATCTGGGCACATCAGATATAACAGTACAATTATTTGTATTCACTCAGAAAATAAATGATTATCTAATATTATCTAATATCTAATATTATCTCCAAAATAATAGAAATAGAATAATGTAGTAAGTTTAAGGAAAGTAAGAAAAGTAATATTGAAAATTTCTAAAATTTGTGAATAAGAAAACAAAAATTAGGGGTGCCTAGGTGGCTCAGTTGGCTAAATGTCTGGCTCTTGATTTGGCTTGGGTCATGATCCCAAGATCATGGGATTGATCTCTGCCTTAGGCTCCATGCTGAGCATGGAACTTGCTTAGGATACTCCATGTCTCTCTCTCCCTCTCCCCTCATCCCTCTGCCATGCTCCCCTGCTTGCATGCTTTCTCTCTAAAAACATTCATTCATTCATTCATTATATATTTAAATAAGAAAAAGAAAATAAAAAATAGTTGCACTGATAAATCCAAGAGCTATTATCTGAGGAAAATAATTAATGTACAATCTACTTATTGACTCAAAGGGATCACTGTGGAATTCTTTTTCTGCTTTATCTTCAGCTACCTCAGTTTGTCCAAGCTAAATCAATCTCTGTTCAACTCAGCTCATTATGCTCTGCTTGGCTTCTCTGTCTCTGTGCTAGGATCTAGAAAGTCCCTCCATGCAGTAAGCTAGGCTATCTTGGGGCTGGCCTCCCATGCTTCCTTTCTCTCCCAGCACAAAGTACTTCTGTCCAATGTCTGAAAACAGAGGTTTCATTTGCTTTTCCAGTTCTATAGTTGTTTATGATGGGAAGACAGGTCTAGTACCATTTACTCATTCATGGCATGAGAAAGTATATTAAAACCAAAAATAATATAAAGATGGGAGAAGGAGAAACTGATCTTTTGGAAAAGGAAAAAAAGAAAAAAAACAACAGCTCTCAAATCCAGTAATGAGTAAAAGGATAAAATCACACATCCTAATGCAAATAAAGTAGTAATAAATGCCCTCACAAACAAAAATAGGATTTAGAAGTTCAACTCAAGGGATACATGCACTCCTATGTTTATAGCAGCATTATTGACACAGCATTATTGACACAGCGCAAGTGACTATCAATAGATGAATGGACAAAGATGTGGCAAACACATACAATGGGATATTATTCTGTCATAAAAAGAATGAAATCTAGCCATTTGCATCAACTTGGATAGAGCTAGATAGTCTAATACTAAGTGACATAAGTCAGTCAGAGAAAGACAAATACCACATAATCTCACTCATGTGGAATTTAAGAAACTAAACAAAGGGAAAAAAGACACAAACCAAGAAACAGAGTCTTAACTATGGAAAATAAACTGATGGTTAACAGAAGGGAGGTGGGTGGAGGGATGGGTGGAACAGGGGGTAGGGATTAAAAAGTACACTTGTCATGATCAAAATAAAATAAAATAAATCAACTGAAAATACATTGCAAAAATTAATAAAATAGATAATCTACCACCTAGTCTCATAAAAAAAAACAGAAGAGAAAATTTGAAAAAATAAAAAGAGAAACAGAGGATATAATAACTGATGTATGAAAAATCTTTTCATTATATGATACATGTTTTTACAATTCTGTATTGATTTAGAATGTGAATAATGTTAATTTCTACAAAAATACAAATTGCCAAAACTACCCAAAAAAGGGCAAACATTATAAAAAGTTTTTAAAGAACCAGAAAAGCCTATGTTCTTTCTTATCATCATCTCAGATTATTTTACAGAGAACCTTATTCAAACCTACAAAAGAACTCCAAATTTTAATGAATAGTTAAAATGAATAGGGGAAAAAATGAAAACTCAAGAACTTACTTTTGCAAAGCTAGTGCTTATCGGATGTCAAATATCCAATTATAATTGATCAATAAAGTAAAATGACTAAGCTATCCAAAATTAATGAAACAGAATACATGCAAAGGTCTACTTGGGAAATGTTACAAAACAACAACAGGGTACAGACTAAAACTCTTCAGGTATATTTTAATTCTATAATAAAACATACTGCATATAAATGATGTTAGAACATACAAACTCATTAATGCATCAAACTTGTAGATCCTGAAACAGACCTAAAAATACTTGTAGAAATAAATCATAAGAGGGACATTTTTAAAACAGAAAAGTATGAATTATTTAATACTAGTTTAGACTAACTAGGTAACACAAAATATGTATAAATATCTCCTCTCACCTCATACTTTATAACAGATTTTTAATGGCTCAAAGATTATATTTAAAAGTAGAGTTTTTAAAGCCCTGGGAGAAACAGAGGAGAATATTTACATAATTTTTCAGGCATCTGATAAATCGTCACATATTGGAGACATACCTTGGCTCTCTTGTTTGTAAACCTCAGTTTAGGGATGGTTATCTTGGATACTGCCAAATATTTACAGAAACTGAGTTCTGAAAGGATTTCCTTTTGTGAATACAGCACAGGATGTATTTAGGACCTAGACTTTTCTCAATCGTCATCCTAAAGAGCGGGTTTTCAATCAGAGGTGTACTAATAATTCAAGAAGTAGTGAAAACTACTCAATAGCTTAGTTCTGTGCCAGCTCTCTTTGAATTGCAAGGGTCTTCAACCTGACACACTAATAATGGTTATTTCCTTATGTGCTGGTGCCAAGGCAGACTGACGAATAGCATTGGGGTGGGGTAATGGGGAGCACCCAACACCTTAGGAAGTTGCTTTGGGTTAAGTCAGTTTTGATATATGTACAATTTTTCAATGATCAAAAAGAGAAACGACAGATGTTCCATAACTGCTTGTAGCTTTTCGTGTTTATGGAGGCATGCTTAATGGCTTCATCAATTTAAGTGGTGAAATGAAATACATTATTAATAAATTTTCAAAAATATTAATATGTACAAGGGATACATAAACAGATGTTATAGACAAAATGTAAAATAACCAAACTGGGCTCAAAAAGGATACATTCCTATAATTACCAATATAATTTATAGAAAGTAATTTTTTCTAATATTTAAGTAGTTTACATGCTATATAAAATTGCCTTTTCACACATGGTATCCTATTATTAAATAATTTCCCATTTGACATTAATCAGTGATAGCTATTTTTCTTGATAGATACTGTCAAGAATTATACCTCAATTAATGAAACATATACTCTGCTCTCAGTGGTTCTTCAAAGGGGCACATGGTCAATTCATTTTAAAGAAATATTATACAAAATAAAACCACATGTGGATAAGAGTTAAATGAGGTTTAGTCTTCTCAAATACTGTGTTTATTTAATTAGTGAAGAGAGATATGTATTATTATTTTTCATGCTTTAATTATCAGTCTCTTCTTTCTAGGATTAATCCTTAATGAAAAAAAAACGCATGAAAGATAATTTTGAAATATATGGTGAACTCATTTATTTTGTCTTTGAATACATATGAGGTCAAAACTCATCTTGTATTCTGGAACTTTTGTTTATCAACATCTTCTTGTGTGTTCCTTACTGTTCAGGTCTATTGCCTATCACTAATAAAGTTGTTGTGCACAAAACAGACTTAAGCCTTTTTTGTTTTGTTATCTCTGAAAATAAACAGTGATTTTCTTTTTTCTCCTCAAGAAACATGCTTGCCACAGGTAACAGTTTAAAATCATTAATTGTTTCCTACCTCCTTTCTTTGTAACAGGTGCAAGGGAAAGAGATATTTGAAAACAAAGCAAAAATAAAGTCCTCTGATGCAGAGTAAGATCGAGTTTAACTGACTAGGGTGTCTTCCTCTTGTTTTCTATAAAAGTATTTTCCCTTCCAAACTTATCATGAAATACATCCTCCTAAAAGTATACCTCCTAGTTATGTCAATGTATTTTTTGCAGTGAGAGATGTTGGAAAAACTGAAAGTCAGAATTAAAAGATGGTAGGAGGAAAATTAATAAGTTTCATGTTATCTCTGAAAATAAACTTATCATGAAATACATCCTCCTAAAAGTATACCTCCTAGTTATGTCAATGTATTTTTTGCAGTGAGAGATGTTGGAAAAACTGAAAGTCAGAATTAAAAGATGGTAGGAGGAAAATTAATATTTTTCCTTTAGGATCATTCATGTAGTCTTTGCTTCTTAGCAAAGTTATGAAAAAACAAGAGTTGTCTTCCACAGAATAGGAATTCAATATCAACTTTTGCTTAATGCCTTGGAAACCATAGGGAGACAAAACCATCTATCACCTATCACCCATAATAAAACCTTTTATTTTTTTTAATGTTTCTTATTTATTTTTGAGAGACAGATGGAGACCGTCTGAGGAGGGGAGGTTCAGAGAGGGAGATACAGAATCTAAAGCAAGCTCCAGGCTCTGAGCTAGCTGTCGGCACAGAGCCTGACATGGGGCTTGAACCCACAAGCCATGAGATCATGACCTGAGCCGAAGCCAGAAACTTAACTGACTGAGCCACCCATCTCATAATAAAACCTTTTAAAGTAATAAGAAGAGCTTTTCCTCAGCTAGTCATTTGAATGTGAGCTAAAAAAAAATAAAGAGAAACTTGAACTGACCACTAAATTAATAAGGCTAACACTTGGACATCAACATTTTTAAAAAAACAAATGCCATTTAAACCATGTCTTTGGGAAATGGCTTCAGAATTAAAATCTGTGAATCCAAAAATGCAAGAAACCAGAAAGCCCAGACCATTTGATAATGGTACAATTTTAATACTACTACACTCTAATAAAAAGTTCCACAAAAGGAACTTAAGTAAGTCCCTTCATGACACTCAAGTCATTGTTTATCGTGCAGTGTACATTATACTGTCAAAACAGTGTTGTTGAGAGCACAGAGCCTCAGCTTCTGTTAAGGGGAATTTGGTGATAATTAAAACAATCATTTCTGCCCTTACATTTTGATTTAGCAATCCCACATCTAAGTGTTTAGAGCAAGATATGCTGGGAAATCTATGAAAAGACTCATGCTCAAGTATTTTATTTTACAATTATTCAGAAGAGTGGAAGATTGGAAACAAATGTGCATGAAATGGACAATGATTGAACAAATAAATATACATTAACACAGTGAAACACTATGCAACAGGAATGAAATATACAGAAATGAACATCTCTATGCACCCAGTGATCTCCATTATATACTGTTAATTGAAAAGAGCAAATCATAGAATAGCATATGAAATATGCTACCTTTGGTGAAAGAAAGGAGTTATATATAAATACATATAAGTATCGTTTTACAAAAATGAGCACTAAAAGCATAAACCAAAAATTAGTGTGGATGTTAACTTATAGAGAATAGGAGGAAACATGGTATAAGGAATATATAAAAAAGTAAGATTTTAAAAAAATCAAAACTTGTTCTATAGTTTTGTACTCCTAAGTGTTTTAAACAACCTAAAATACTAAAAATTAGGAATTTAGGATCTAAAAATTAAAAACCAAACCGAAGATCTTAATTGTAAGAAACCACACAAGGATAAGAATTAAAAAAGAATAATTTTAGAATACATTATTTTGACTATATAGACTTGGTGGAAAATATTTAAAGGAAAAATAGAACTACAAAGAATTCTTGAACTTCAGTCAGTAGTCTAGTGGAGAGTGCTAATATGGATATTATAATTTTGAAACTTCTTTATATAAATATAGATTAATACAAGTAATTTTGTTGTTGACAAACAAAATTCAGCTTAGAAGAAAAGTGATACAATTGTAAAATCCAAATTTTGAATAAAATACTGCAATATTAAATTTAAATTGGAAATGTTAAGTTTGAACTCTTGATATTCTTTATTTCTCAAATGTACTTAGGACAGCTAGCTATTGCAGTAGCAATGAGAACAGCTAGTGCCCAGATTGTGATCTTTATCATCAGAGGCCAGAGCTCCTTGGAATAATTTTTGGAATGTTTCCACATCTGGGGTGAAAAATATACAAGGTGAGCTTGAAAAATCTAGTTGTAACACAAAACAAGAAAACTATCAAAGAAAAATGGATTCTATCAAAAGGATGCAGAAACAAACATAGAGGGAATCTCGTGGCCAAGTTTGAGATAATTTGCACATAAAAAGAATGATGAATGCAATGAATTATAACAGATTAAATATATAAAAATTCATGTGTTCATAATGCTACTTAAGGGGGCAGAGAAGACAAAATAGAAAACAAAAAACCACCAAGGACACAGTTGAAAACAATTAGAGGATCAACTCCTTAATCAGAAAATTGACTAATGTAAAGGTTTAAATATTTATGCTGTCTTTTCATTATCAAGTGTATTTTTTAGTAACCAAAAAGCCCAAGCCAATGAGGGACTCTGTGTGTATGTTGGGCAGGGGGAGGGGGTAGGGTAATGTGGAAAGAATTAGAAGAAAATTTAGAAAATACTAATTTCAACTATTCATAAAATAACTAATTCTAACAATCATTATCAACAGATAAAAAAATATGATGAAATTGATAGTGACCTTCATAATATTGGGATCAGTCTACTAACACCTGAATCTACTGATCAACCTTAACATTACGCAAAGTGAGACAACAGATATTGCTTGTCTCTTTATAGGGGACAACATGAATCTATAACATCTTTTTTGACACATTCTTGACAAAAAAAAAAAAGAGAGAAGAGAAGAAAAAAGAAAATAAAAGAAAATGAATCTAATTAAAATTCTAGGGGTGCCTGGGTGGCTCAGTCGGTTCAGTGTCCAACTTTGGCTCAGGTCATGACCTTGCTCATGAGTTCAAGTCTTGCATCTGGCTCTGTGCTGACAGCTTGGAGCCTGGAACCTGCTTCAGATTATGTGTCTCCCTCTCTCTCTTCCCCTCCTCTGCTCATGCTCTGTCATTCTCTCTCAAAATAAATAAGAATTAAAAAAATTAAACAAAAGATTTTATCATTAACTTCTATTTGTAGGAAACTTAAAGAACAGAGAAACAAATTAAACCACACAGAAAGGAAGTTAACAGACAAATCTAAATAGCAGACATTCAAATAGGGAAACTGATTCAGCTTCTGTGAAAAGACAGTAACACAGGTCAGGGAGGGGAATAAGTAGGAACCAGCTTTTGATTTAATAGTCTTAAGAAACATGACATTATAAAGTGTGAACATTATTTTCATCTTGATTGGAACAAACCAACAAAATGTCCTATTTTTTAAACAATCCTAGAAATATGAGCATTAATTGCATATTAAGAAATTAAGACTTTTTTATGTTTGACAGTGGCATTGTGATTATGTAAAAAAATGTCCTCATAGATGCATATTGAAGAATTTATGGGAAAATGTCATAGAGTCTGTACTTTAAAACACTCTAGCAAAGAATAAAATAAAAAGGACAAAGAAAGCATATATGAGAAAATCTTGATAGTTATTGATTCTGAGTAATGGATATATAGGGATTAGTTATACTAATCTATTTTTGTATATGTTTTTAAGATTTTATAGCAATTTAAATAGCAAAAACATTAAAAATTAATGCAACTAATTCATTTTTTAAATGTTGCCATTAGTTGGGTACAGTTAGATAAATTAATGAAAGATCTAGAAAATAGTGATGCTCATATTTTAGACTCAGTTACTGTACCATTCTTAGTTCTAGGTCAAGTGATAGCAAAAATGTAGATCTTACTTAGTGAGCATATAAATGTAAGTCTGTGTTCTAAATTTCTCACAAGACAGAAACTCTCAGAATTTCAAGCAAATTGATTCATCTTATACATTAAATACTCATATGGACAAATAAATATGCAAAACCTGAACTACCCAAAGAATCAAAAGTTAGAGGAAGTTTTTTTTTAATCTTTTTTTTTTTTTTGAAAAACTGTCTGCCTTTGTGATTAGTAATTCATGTACTAACATAGAAAAACAATAGTATCCCAATATTACCTTAAAGAAAAGAATCACAAATTTAAAGCTATAACAACTTAATAAAAACATTTACTGGGTGTCCACACTCTCTCAGGTACAGTTATCAACCTGAAATACATAGGTAAGTATTTTATGGTGTCTATACCAGAAAAGCTAGTAATTTAATGGGAAGCACAGAGATTTGAACATTTCAGATGTACAAGCTGAGGCCGAACTAATGAAGAATAGATGGTGAAGAGAGATTTGGTGAATGTATTTCCAGGAGGAAAAAATGTTTGAATAAAGAAATTGGATGTGAAGGTCCAAATAGGAATTTATGAAGTTATATGAATAGGTCAGTGTTGTCACAAGGCAAGTGCAAGATGGATTTTACCTTGAAAGAAAAGGCAGCACCAAATGATTAGAAAAGAACTGTGAATTGTGAAAGAAAGAATATAAAATTATATTATCACAGATAATGATACCAAACAACCTAAATTCATTGACCAAAAAGAACAAAAAGGCAAAACACACAAGCTAGGTACATGGTAATGCATTATTGAAGAAAATAAAACCATGTTAAAGTCAAATGGCTTTTTACATTTTTTCTATTAAATTCCAAACATTACATATGTGTTTTGGCTTGTGTATTCAAAATACATATTTTATATAACAATATATGGAACTTAGATACTTAGAAAAGTGTGCCACTGCCTAAACAATCACATGATGGCTGGGGTGGAGGGGAAGGTGTTTTGTACTTTAGTACTTCCTGATCGCCCATCTAATCAGTAATTAAGCTCCCTAGTTTGAAAATCATATGTTTATAAAAATGAATGAGATGGTATTGTACTTTCTTTCTTTACTGTTTTTGAATTTTTTGCATATTATATAACCTTCAAGCATATTTAAGAAACCATCATATTTTAATGAAATTTGGGGTTTATAAATTTTACAAAGTTATAAAACCTATCATACTATGCCTAAACATTCTTACACATTTTAGATAAGTTTATCTTTGCATAAAATAGATTTTCTTAAGTTGTTCTCACCTCCACAAATAATTAATTGGACATTTACTCAATTTTGCAACTGTGAGCAACTTAAGACTGTACATTTCTATACTCCTATAAAAAGTTTAGGACATAAGAGTTGTCACAGCACTGAAAATAGTTATTAAATCTCAGAAGGCAATGTTCCATAAGTTGGTTTTCTAACCAATTAGAGCTGACATACAAAATTATTAACTGATATGATAACACTATCAATATCTTCAAGATACCAGTATGGGATTTTTAACCTGGAAGCATAGTTAGGAAAAAGGTAGAAAACCAGGAAGCAAGAAATTAAGTATTTTTTACACTATGAAAAACACTTTTATGAATCTCACAAGATATGTTTTATTATATTTTTAATCTTTATCTATTTCATATAATTAAAAATATCTATTTTTTGAGAGAGACACAGAATGCGAGTAGGGAAAGGGCAGACAGGGAGGGAATCCCAGAATCTGAAGCAGCCTCCAGGCTCTGAGCTCTCAGCACAGAGCCCAACATGGGGCTCGAACTCATGAACTATGAGACCATGACCTGAGCTGACGTCAGACACTTAACCAACTGAGCCACTCAGGCATCCCTCATATTGTTGATTGTAATATTTTAAAGATGAAAAATTCATAGTGAGTATGAATTTCTCAAATTCTAGTCCTATTCACAGAAGGCATTCAAGCAATGGTTTTCCTGGCCTAAGTCTCAAAAAGTTAACTATAACTTAACTATAACTCAGTCACTATAACTAATGTTTTCTACCTAACTCAAGTATTCTTAACATTCAATCCACAAAGAGAGGATAGTAGTTTAACATGCATTCCTCTGAATTAAAGAGTTTAGCAGGTATATTTAGCAGCCTTAATACAGAGAGTAGAATAACTCTAAATTACGAAAAAAAACTCATTGGGCATCAACAACTGAGAAGAACATAAATAGAAAGTAAAAGATGAAGTTGATGGCTTAGAGGAATTCAGTTGAAGGAGAAGATGGAGAAACAAATTAACATGTAATAATGTTAAGGCAATGAGGATTAAAGAAATTTTGTGGTTTTTATTTTATCTTTGCCATGGATATACAGGCTTGCTTTCAACATCTTACACAGAATTGTCAGTAAAAGTTTAGGTGCTTTAATATTAAAAAAGAACCTGTAGTCTAAGATAAACCATATATTGGTGATGAAATAGCGAGTGATTTTCCAAGTGAACCTAATGTTAAGTATGAGATAATATGTTTTGCTGCATGCAAAGGCAATTGCAGGTTTAATGCATTTGTTGTTGGACATCAATCGTGCTTAAATTGATTATTGTAAATTATCTCACAAATGTACCTGCAATTCAATGGCAAGCCTCAAATGCAAAACTAACAAGTTTTATTCAACAAAAGTAACAAAGCAGTTTATCTTATCAGTTCTTAGAAAGGATTCTCAAATAATATTTAAGGATGCCCAGATATGATAATCAATACTCATTACTTTGAGGTTCCAGTGCCTCTATACAGTGCCAAATGGACTCAATAAAGACTAGCTACTTTTTAAATATTTTATTTTGAGAGACACATAGAAACTGAGGTGGGAGGAGAGGCAGAGAGGGGGAAGGAGAAAGAGAATCCCACACAGGCTCCATGCTGTCAGTGCAGAGCCTGATGTGGGGTTATTTCCCACAAAACTGTGAAATCGTGACCTCAGCCAAAATCAAGAGTCAGATGCTTAACTGACTAAGCCATCCAGATGTCCCAGTGAAGACTAGTTATTAAATAGATTTTTTAAAACTTGCTATGTGCTGGTCTTGTTTATTTTAAAATGGTTTATTCAGTCTAACAGTTCACAGTTCCCTACATTGTAAGTTTCTGGAACATCACTACATCCTGACAGAGAGGAACAATCTTTATATTCACATGAAAATAAGAAAAGGAGTTCTATTTCTAGCTTTCATCTATAGACTCCCTTTAGTAAAAATCTTCTAATGCAAGGATATTCATGGTACCTTGAAATGATACATATATGGTTTTTTGATTTATGGAATTCAACATATAAATTTTCTCAGAAAAGAGGAAATCAGCCCCCCCTGAAAATGGGAAGACTCCTTCATGTCCCTCCACCCTAGGCTGCAATGTCTATTCCTTTTGTCTACTTCTCAAACATCTCAAAGTCATCAATATCTTCAACAACATTCCTGAAGGAAGACACTTTTACTGTACATATTATTATGAAAATAGAAATTTCTTGATAAGAGTAACCCTTTCACAGTGTATACAAATATCAAATATCTTGACATACACTTTAAATATCTTACAATGCTGTTAATACCTCCATATATCCAGACTTTTGGGGAAGATGATGGAGTAGGAGGACCTTATATCTTCCCACAGATATAAATGGATAACACCCACATCAGTGTAAATAACCCAGAAAACCATTTTAAGACTCATAGAACAGACTCTCCACAGTTAAATGTGAAGAAGAGGCCACATCAAAGAGGATAGGAAGGGCAGAGACATGGTCAAGAACTAGGTGGACGGGCAGGACTATCTGTAGGAGGTAGGGACTTCATGGTTGTGAAAGAGGAAAGAAACAGCCTTGCACAATAGGCATGCCAGGCATGGAGGACCTGCATAGGAAGACAAATTTCCATAACATGTGGCTTTAAAAACCAGAAGGACCCAATAATCAGTGTGGCTTAATGCCTATAACTTTAAAAAAATTAGCAGGCTTGGCTCTGGGGGGAGCCAGAGAAAGTCAGGAAAATGAGTCTCCACCCTTAAGCAGACACTACAACAGTCTCAGTGACAAACACTATAAAAGTAGCAGTTGAAAAATATCTGGGAAGGAAGGTTGTTTACTAATCTAGATCTTGTGCTGGAGGGGCAGGGATCCTTGGGAGACTTCTCTAAGAATGAAATAGCTGACAGGGTCATTTTCTTTCTCTGCCCCTGAGCCTAGATACATGGACACCTGGGGGAACCAGCGCACCTCCAACATTTGCTACCCAAATCGCTGATAGCATGCCCTGCCCTGGTGTTTTCCTGTGGACCTGTCCCCTCCAGCCTGCCTTTGGTCCTAGGTCCCCTCCCACAATAGACCTATACAAACCTTGCCAACATTGCCAGCCTCTCCCCAGGTTCTCCTGGGGGACCTAACCCTTTCAATATACTCTTGGCTAGAGCCCATCCAAAGTGGTACCATAGACAGGCAGGGTGCAAGCAGCTGCAGTAGGAACGAGCACCACTCCCAAGTGACTTGCTCCAGGGAGAGGGTTTGAAACCACATGCACCGACCTAAAGCAGCCCCTGCAGTATGGTGGTGGAAGACACTGGGTCTGACTGCAGGGATCAACCACCAACCAAAACTTCTCAGGACAACACAGGGAAAGTGTTCAATGGTTTGTTGCTACCACATCTCTGGGAAAATGCCTGATCTGACTCAGCTCAAGCCCAAGATGGCCCCGGACTAGCCCACTAATAACACAGGGACCAAATCCTGTCCACAATAGGAAAAGAGAACCATTGCAAACAACTGGAATGAAGGCAAACATGGCTCAGCAATAACAGTAGAGCATGTGCAACATTCATAGGATGTACCCTTGAAAAACTACGTTCTGGTGAATATGGGGCATTTCATTTCAGGGCATCACAGAATTGCTTCTTGAAAAGGCCACTATTTTCTAGAGCACGAGACATAGCTGACTCTCCTAACACATAGAAACATACCCAGAGGGTTAGATAAAATAAGGAGACAGAGGACAAAATCACAGCAAGAGACCTAAGCAAAAAACAGAGATAAATAATATGCCTGATAGAGAACTTAAAGTATTGATTATAAAGATATACCCAAACCTGAGAAAAGAGTGAAGGACATTTAGTGAGACCCTTAACAAAGAGATAGGAAATATTAAAAAGAATCAATTAGAGATAAAGAAGACAATAACTAAAATTAAAAATATACTAAATGGAAAAAATGTAGACTAGAGGAAGCAGAAGAATGTATCAGTAGTCTGGAGGACTAAGTAATGGAAAGCAGACAAGCTGAATAAGAGAAAAAATTAATAGCAAATGAAGATAGACTTAGAAAACTCAACAACAACACTAAGTATAAAATCCCTGGTATTATATGAATCCCAGAAGGAGACGAGAGAGAAAAAGAGATAAAAAATTTATCTAAAGAAACAATAGCTAGAAACTTCCCAGAAACAGAAATCTAGATCCAGGAGGCACAGAGAGCCCCCAACAAAATCAAGCCAGGGAGATCCCACCAAGACACATAGTAATTAAAAAGGCATAAAGTAGTGATAAAGAAAGAAAATTCAAAGAAGCAGGAGATGAGACAAAAGTTATATATATGGGAATCCTTATAATGCTATCATCTCATTTTTCAGCAGAAACTTTGCCAGACAAAAGGGAGAGATATGATATATGCAAAGGACAGAAAGAAAGAAAGAAAGAAAGAAAGAAAGAAAGAAAGAAAGAAAGAAAGAAAGCCTTGTAGACAGAAATACTCTATCTAGCAAGGCTATTATTCACAATAGAAGGAGAAATAAAAAGTTTCTCAGGTAAAGAAAAGTTAAGGAAGGGCGCCTGGGTAGCTCAGTCAGTTGAGCATCTGGCTTCGGCTCAGGTCATGACCTCACAGTTTGTGGGTTCGAGCCCCGCATCAGGCCCTGTGCTGACAGCTAGCTCAGAGCCTGGAGCCTGCTTTGGATTCTGTGTCTCCCTCTCTCTCTGACCTTCCCCTGCTCATGCTCTCTCTCTCAAAAATAAATAAAACATTAAGAAAAAAATTTAAAAAAAAAAAAGAAAAGTTAAGGAAATTCATGACCACAAAGCCAGCTCTATAGGAAATGTTAAAGGGGATCTTTGAGTGGAAAGAAATAACATAAGATGAAGTAAAAATAGGAGTAAGCATAAAAGCAGCAATATTAATTATATCCATAAAAATCAGTCAGAAAATTCACAAATTAAAAGGATGTAAATTATAGCATCATCTACCTAAAGCATAGGTTGGGGGGAGAGGAAGGAGCAAAGTATGTGTTCAAACTTAAGCGATCATCAACTTAACATAGAATGCTACATGTACAAGATGTTATATACAAACCTAATGGTAACCACAAATCAAAAACAGTCACAGATATGCACAAAATAAGGAGAAAGGAATTCAAGGATATCATTAAACAAAGTTAGCAAATCATGGGACAAGAGAGCAACAGACAGAGAATTACAAAAGCAACCATAAACAAGTAACAAAATGCCAAAAGAAACAGATCTACCAATAACTACTTTGAATGTAAATGGACCAAGCTCTCCAATTAAAAGACACAAGATGACCAAATGAATAAAAAAGCAAGACCCATTTTTATGCTGCCTACAAGAAACTCATTTCAGACTTAAAGCCACATGTAGATTGAAGGTGGAATGATGGAAAAGCATTTATCAAAAAATGGAAGTGAAAAGAAAGCTGAGGTGGCAATACTTGTATCAGACAAAATAGACTCTAAAACAAAGACTATAACAAGAAACGAAGAAGGACACTATATAATCATAAAGGTAACAATCCACCAAGAAAATCTAACAATTGTAAACAAGCAGTCAGCATGGAAGCACTCAAATACATAAAGCCTCCATTAACAAATATAAAGGAAGTGATGAATAGTAATAGCAAAAATAGTAAGGAACACTTACCTCAATAGATCATTTAAACAAAAATCAACAAGGAAACAGTTGAATGACACATTGGACTAGATGTATCTATCAGATATATTCAGAACATTCCATCCTAAAACAGCACAATATACCTTTATCTTTCAAGTACACATGGAAGATTCTCCAGAATAAATCACACATTAGGTCACAAAATAAGTCTCAACAAATTTAAAAAGATTGAAGTTCTATTGTGCATTATTTCTAGTACACTATGAAGCTAGAAATAAATCACAAGAAAATTCTGGAAATAACACAAATACATGGAGATTAAATAACATGGTATTAAGCCATGAATGGCCAACCAAGAAATCAAGGAGGAAATAAAAGAAAATACATGTAATAAATGAAAATTAAAACACAACAGTCCAGAATCTGGGATGCAGGAAAAGTGGTTCTAAGAAGAAAGTTTGTAGCAATACAAGCCCATCTTAAGAAATACAAAAAATATCAAGTAAACAATTTAACCTTACACCTAAAGGAACTAGAAAAAGAAAACAAATAAGAACATCCAAACCAGTGAAAGGAATGAAATAACAAAGATTAGAGGAGAAACAAATAAGGAGAAACTAAAAGGAAAGAAAAAGAAATGACCAGTGAAGCCAGGAGCTAATTCTTTAAACAGACCAACAAAACTGATAAACCTTTAGCAAACTTACCCCCCCTCCAAAAGAGAGAGAGAGAGAAAGCACTCAGACAAAATCAGTAATAAAAGAGGAAAAATAACAAGTGACACCATAGAAATACAAAGGATTATAAGAAGAAATGGAGAAATGGATAAATTCCTAGAAACACATAACTTCCCAAAACCAAATCAGGAAGAAATAGAAAATTTGAACAGACTGAATCCCAGCAAGGAAATTGAATCAATAAACCAAAAATTCCCAATAAAAGTCTAGGAATAACAGCTTCAGAGATGAACTCTACCAACATCTAAATAAGAGTAAATACTTATTCTAAAAATATTTCAATAAGTACAAGAGGAAGGAAAGCTTCCAAATTTATTCTATGAGGCAAGAATTCCCCTGATGCCAAAACCAGATAAAGATACTATAGAAAAAGAGAACTACATACATGTAACTATCTCTGATGAACAGAGATACAAAAATCCTTAACAAAACTGAATCCAATAATACATTAAAAAATCACTCATCATGACCAAATGGAATTTACTGGTGGAATGCAACAGGGGTTCAATATTTAAAAAATCAGTGTGATCACATCAGTGAGAGAAAGGATAAAAATCACACAATCATTTCAATAGATCCAGAAAAAGCATTTTACATAGTACAATTTTCATTTATGATAAAAACGCTCAACAACAAAAAGAAAGGTTTAGAGGAAACATAACATGATGGAGGCCAAAAATGATAAACCCACAGTGAATATCATACTTGATGGGAAACAACCAAGTTTTCTCCTTAAGGTCAAGAACAAAACAAGGATGTCCACTCTCACCACTTTTATTCAAAATAGTACTGAAAGTCCTAGCCACATCAATCAGAGAAGTAAAAAGAAGAAAAGTCATGTAAATTGATAAGGAAGAAGTAAAACATACACTATTTGCAAATGACAGGAGACTAGAAAACCCTCAAGAATCCAAGAAAATACTAGAACTGATAAATGAATTCGGTAAGTCCACAGGATACAAAATAAAACCACAGAAATCATTGTATTTCTGTACATTAATGATGAAGTAGTGGAAAGAGATGCTAAGAAAACAATCCATTACAATTGCACTGAAAATAATAAAATACCTAGGAATAAATTTAACCAAAGAAGTGAAAGTCCTGTATGCTGAAAACTATAAAACATTGATGAAATAAACTGAAGACAACTCAAACAAATGGAAAGACATAATCATGGATTGGAAGAACAAATATAATTAAAATGTTCATCCTACCCAAAGCAATCTAAATATTTAATGCAAAGCCTATCAAAACACCAATAGGATTTTTTCATAAAACTAGAATAATCCTAAAATTGGTCTAGAACCACAAAAGACCCCAAGTAACCAAAGAAGAACAAATCAGGAGATATCACAATTCCATATTTCAAGATACGCTACAAAGTTTTAGTAATCAAAACAGTATGGCACTGGCATTAAAACACATACATTAGTGGAACAGAATAGAGAGCCCAGAAATAAACCCATAATGATATGGTCAGTTAAGCTTTGACAAAGGAGGCAAGAATATGCAATGGGAAAAAGTCAGTCTCTTCAACAAATGGTGCTGGGAAAACTGGACAGCTACATGCAGGAGGAGGAGGAGGAGCAGGAGGAGGAGGGAGGGGAGGGGAGGGGAGGGGAGGGGAGAAAAAAAAAACTGGACCACTTTCTTACACAATACCCAAAAATAAACTCAACGTGGATTTAAGGACTTAAATGCAAGACCTGAAATAATAAAAATCCTTGAAGAGAGCACAGATAATAATTTCTTTGATGTGGGCTATGGCAATATTTTTCTAGATATGTTTCCTGAAGAAAGGGAAACAAAAGCAAAAATAAACTATTGGGACTACATCAAAATAAAAAGCTTTTGCATAGCAAAGAAAACAGTCCACAAAACTAAAAGACAGCCTACTGAATGAGAGAAGATATTTGCAGATGACACATCCAATAAAGAGTTAGTATCCAAAATATATAAAGAATACAACTCACCACCAAAAATGAAATAATTCAATTAAAAATAAGTAGAAGGTATGAAAAGACATTTCTCCCAAGAAGACCTCCAGATAGCCAATAGATACATGAAAAGATGCTCAACATCACTCATTACGAGGGAAATGCAAACCAAGACTAAAATGAAATAACACCTCATACCTATCAGAATGACTAAAATGAAAAATACAAGAAAACACGTGTTGGTGAGGATGTGGACAAAAAGCAACCTTTGTGTACTCCTGGAAACTGGTATAGCCACTGCGGAAAACAGTGTGGATGTTCTTCAAAAAATTAAAAGTAGAATTACCATGTGATGCAATAGTTCCATTATTAGGTATGTACCTAAAGAATACAAAAACACTATTAAAAAAGACATTATGTACTGTATATTTATTGAAGCATTATTTCTAATAGTCATAGTATGGAAGTAGCCCAGGTGACCATCAATAGATGAAGGCATAAAGAAGTAGTAAAGATATGGAATGGAATTTTGCTCAGCCATGAAAAAGAATGAAATCTTGCCATTTCCAACAACATGGAAGGAACCACAGAGAATAATGCTAAGTGAAATAAGTCAGAAAAAGATAACATGAGATTTCACTTGTTTGTTGACTTTAAGAAACAAAAGAAATGAACAAGGGGAAAAAAAGACAAACCAAAAAAGAGACTCAATTATAGGAACAAATTGATGCCTACCAGAGGGGAGGTGGATGAGGGATGGGTGAAATAGGTGAAGGAGATTAAGAGCACATTTATCATGAGGAGCACTGAGTAATGTACATAAGTGTTGAATCAGTATATTGTGCCTTTGAAAATAATGTAACATTGTATGTTAACTATACTGGAACTTTAAAAAATACCTCTATCAACTTAAAAGAATTAAAAGTGATATTTTAAAACATATATAAACGTTTTCTTTTTCTCACAAAACATACAATGTACACATATGTACACATATGTATATACATACATACATATAGAGATAGAAACAGAGACTTCTGTGTTTTTCCTATTAGTGTAGCAAATTTCACCTTTCAATGCATTGTCTTTTGTACTTTCCCTTAAAATTTAGGCTGATTTCAACAGAAGATACATTTCAGATTTTGGAAGGAGTAGGATTTGAACACTACTTCAACTTGAAGAGCAGCCTTGGCAAAAGCATGCATATTCATACACTTAGTCTAGATGTGTGTGTATGTGTGTATTTAGACCTAAACTTTCTATTTCTCTGATGTGTCAATCTCAAAAAATGAAGGAGATAATAATATGACTCTACCTTGGTCTGTTTGGTAATATAAATATTAAAAAAATAATTATAGTAGCACAGTAATGAAAGACATCTTCATTGATCAGCATGGTGACATACTCTGTCCGGGTGTTAGACACTGTTCATTTTCCCATGTGGCTTCCATCGGGAACTGGTACTCCTGGAAGTCAGTAAGAGTCCTCTCTGGCTGAGATCATGTTCTCCTGATGCTTCAAGTGGTCATCTAAAATGGCTGTGTTTTGGGCTGGCCGATGGCTCTCACTATGCAGCCTCTTTTCGCCCATTACAAGCTAATTTTACCTAATGGGCTTTCATATCAATCTGCTCTTCTAAGCTGCCCCCTCTGCCACCGTCCTGCACCCCTCCCACCCTGAATTCAAGTCATCAAACTCAAATATTTAAAAGCATTATGATACTACTTGAAACTACTTACATTTTAATTTTGTATAACACTTTGATGGACAACATAACAGCCCGGCTTGGCTCCAGACAGGATCATAATAATGTACAACATAGCTAAAAAGGAATTCCAATTTTTTCTAATTGGCCTTCATAGGAAAATGAAGAAAGGCTTTCAACCCACTAAATTATTCAGTGATAGTATGCATTCTCTAAATTTATTACTCTTGGCTGATCTATAGTTTTAAACATAAAATAAATGTTAGACTCTGAATTCAAAAAGCAGTAAATAAAACTGTCTTTATCAACTGTAGCTATAAAGAAAATTCCATTTTCCTAATTCACTGACATTGACTACATATCATCAAGCTTATTTTGATAAAAAGTTTAACAAATAAAGTGAGAGAATCATGTCTAACTAAAATAGCATTCAGTACTAACTTCAAGACCATGTGAGGGCAAGTAATCACATATTTTTGGTTAATTACTTCACACATATTCCTGTTTTTAACACTTCTGCAGTCAATTAGACAATACTACTAAATGTGTTATGCAAGTTATGTCAAAGATCACATATTATTCCATTTACTTTTTGCACTACTAAAGTGTTTTTTTTAAGATAAGCAAATATAATAAGAGTAAAATCAGAAGGAAAAAAGCAAATTTTTATTTGAGCAGTGCCTTCACCCTCTTTTGAAATTATTATTTCAACAATTAGAGATACTTCTATCATACAGCCCAACAGTTTCTCCATCTTCACATACTTTAAATTACTTCATCCTCTTACAAAGTTTCTTTTTCTCTCTTGAGGCTTTTAGTAGGCTCACTTAATAATAATGATGATGATGCAACAATAGTAATAACAAAATCTATAAGGAATATTTATTGAGCATTTGGCTATGTATTAGGCATTGTCCTAGGAGCTTTACACATATTACCTTTTGTAAAATCTTTACATCCCTATAGAATTATGATAATTAACTCCATTCTACACTTGAAGAAACATCCAGCCATTAAGTAACCTGACAAATGTAGGCTTATGAATTCACACGGGGCACCTGCCTTTAGTGCCAAACACCTAGCATTTTAAAACAAGTCAGCGGGCACCTGGGTGGCTCAACTGGTTAAGTGTCAGGCTTCTGGCTTCGGCTCAGGTCATGATTTCATGGTTCGTGGGTTCGAACCCCATGTCGGGCTCTGTGCTGACAGCTAGCTCAGAGCCTGGAGCCTGCTTCGGATTCTGTGTCTCCCTCTCTCTCTGACCCTCCCCTGTTCCCACTGTCTCTCTCTGCTTCTCAAAAATAAATAAAAAACATTAAAAAAATTTAAAATAAAAAACCAAGTCAAGACCCTCCATACCGTTTTTCAGAGCGGGTACACCAGTTTACATTCCTACCAACAGTGTAGGAGGATGCCTATTTCTCCACATGCTCGCACTGGGTGTTATATGGAAACCAATTTGACAATAAACTATTATTTAAAAAAACATAATAAATAAATAAAAATAAAACAAGTCAGGTGTTATTACTCTTGCTCAGGATCTTTTATCAGATTCTTATCACACTTAGAAAATCCAGAGGGCACCTGGGTGGTTCAGTCGGTTGAGTGTCCGACTTCGGCTCAGGTCATGATCTCATGGTTTGTGAGTTTGAACCTCACATCAGGCTCTGTGCTGACAGCTCAGAGCCTGGAGCCTGCTTCTGATTCTGTCTCCCTCTCTCTCTGCCCCTCCCCTGCTCACTATCTCTCTCTCTCTCAAAATAAATAAACATTAAAAATTAAAAAAAAAAAAAAGAAAATCTAGGCCCTTGCCATGTCCTACAAGCTTTATGATCTCAACAAAACAAACTATGTGTTAGGGTCTTAAACCTTGTTTCTGACTCTACTCCCTCAATCTCACACTCAATCACTTTCCTGTAAGCAACAATGGCTTCCTTGATTCCTCCAGCATGTGAAGCATATTCTGACTTCAGGGCCTTTGGTCTGCTATTACTTTTGTCTGAACCAATTTGCCCTCATGAATTTGCTTGTCTCACTTCCTTACCTCATTCAGGTCTCTGCTCAAATGAGATTCAGAAAAGAATTCCTTCAGTATCCCTGCTAAAATGCCACTTCACTCCTACCCTTAACCTTTATTTTTCTTTCTTGGACTTACTATGTGTCACTATGCTACGTGATAGTATGTATATATTTTTTTTCTTTCTCACAATAATGGACGCTTCAAGAAGGCAGACTGTTCTGTTCACTGCTGTATCTTTGACACGTAGTGTAATACACGGCCCATGGTGGGCTGACAGCTAACTGTGGGAGGAAGGAAGCAAGCAAGCAAGCAGGAAGAGAGCAAATAAGTTAGGGATCACAAGCAGGATAGAGCTTTTAAAACCTGATCTTTGTACCCAACTCGAAGGAGTGAATCAAATTCCTAACAAAATAAAACAATCATACACACACACCAAGAAACCAAAAACAAGAACAAAAACCATGAATATAGTCTTAAGAAAAAACCAAACCAATGATTCAAGGAAGAAACTTTCTCAAAACACATTATGGCTGCATATTATTATGGATACATTCAATAACACTACATCTGGGTTAAAGTAAAAAATATGAGATTTATAGATATTTAATTTCATAACCCTAAGAAATTGTTGTCTGGGAATTGTTAATTTAATTGTCTTTTGAAATTGATTGTAATTCTACTCTAAGGTTGCATATATATGATGCTAGATATTTACTTGGAAACTATAATATTTAATCACTATCCAGATGTTTTCAAAGAAATGCCCCAGATGGCAGACAGTGTGACTAAAAGATCCAGTTAGGGAAATTTTCAGAATTTTTATTAAGCAAAAACTTCTACCCAATGCATAAAACCAGGAAAGAATGAATAGTGCTCTGTTTTCATTCTCCCACCTGGTCTTGATTCCTTTCTAACTGGCACCACCTTAAATCAACCCTCCCATGTTCCGTTTGTAATATTGTGATAAACATTCTCTCAACTGTTCATACTATCATCCCTAATAAACTCTTCCAAGTAGCCCCAAAGGGAAGATAACACTTTCCAAACCCTCAGACTTTCCATTGTTTATACCAGAAATTACAAAGTATTTAAAATTATTTAAACCAGCTTTAAAGGCTCTCAATATTGGATATTATCATGCCTATAAAATGTTTTTTCTCAGGATTTCCCCAAAGAAGAAGCAACTATATTCATTGTTCCATATAACCGAGCTCACCTCTTAGTTTAGGTTAAAGTATGCTGCCCCTAAATCTCAATACTTTATCATAGGTCCACTTTGGCTAATTCCCCCATATCTTTACTCTGAAACCAAGGCTTCTGGAACTGCCCTAAACATTTCAGGGTGGGTCTGCAGAGGTCACAGGGTCAAGGCTGCTGACAATGAGAAGTAGAAGTATCCCAGTGAGAGGCAGTGAAAAATTTGAACAATAATACAGTCTAGCACAAAGAGAAAGTCATTATTACTTTTCTAAAGAAATAAAACACATTACTCAAATCATACATAAAATTCTCAGATATACTGCTCCTGAGGCCCAGCCCTTTTAATACAAGAAACAAATTCTCATCTTCTTGGTGATTGCTATAGTTCCCTGACTTTGCTTCCTACCTACCCTGTAACACCTAACACTGTGTTTTCCACGTAGCACATATTCAAAACATGTCTCTCAACTGGAGTGACTTTACCTATTAGCTTGTGGTAAGATACTGAATTTGAAAAGTATATTCTTGGTGAGTTAATTTTTTCTTTCCTTCATTTATTCTTTCATTTGTTCCTTCCTTCCTTCTTCCCTTCCTTTCCTTCCTACCTTATCATTTTCCCAAAAATGAAAATAACTTTTAGAAATCAATAAAAGAAAAAGACACAAATCATAAATGAAAACAAATGACCACTGAGTTCACTGAAAACAAATACAGAAGGCTAATAATCTTATAAAAATATGCTCAACTACTATTTTAAACAAATTCAAAACAAACTGGGCAAGTTTCTACCTTGAAAGTTGTCAAAAATATGAAAATTTTATAAGGCCGGTGTTAAGCAGGACGTAGGTATGTGTGCACTATTGAAGGCAATGTAAACTGCTGTAACCATTTGAGAAGCCATCATGGCAATATCTATAAAACATTTTAATAAAAAAACAAAAAACATTTTAATACATATACATTTAACTCAGGGCTCCATAGCTAATAAGGTGACTGTGCAATATGGTTGACAAATGATCCCAAAACAAGTAAACAAGGATATTCATGCTGGCACAGTTTGTCGATATAAAAAACTAGGACTACCTATATGTCTATAATGGGTAAAAATTAGAAACAACCTAAATGACCATCAATAGGGATATACCATACAATGACAAATTGCGCATTTAAAAAATTCACATTATATCCCTATGCACATATATGTAAAGATTTCTAAGAAACAATGAAGTGAAAAACCAGTCCATACACAAATGTACACGTATAAAATAGAATATATGTGTGTGTGTGTGTGTGTGTGTGTATATATATATATATATTATATATATATATATTATTTTCTAGCTTTGTATATACGAGAAGTAATGGCCCTAGGAGTTACCTTTGGAGATAGGTGATGGTAGACCATTTTTACATGTTATTTGTATATTTATGTTTAAACTTTTTTATTAAAAAATTTCAATGTTTATTTATTACAGAGAGAGACAGAGCATGAGTATGGAGGGGCAGATAGAGGAGGAAACAGAGAATCTGAAGCAGGCTCCAGGCTCTGAGCTGTCAGCACAGAGGCCAACATGAGGCTCAAACTCACAAACTCCAAGATCATGACCTGAGCTGAAGTCAGATACTTAACTGAGTGGAGCACCTGGGTGGCTGCTGTTTAAACTTTTAAAGAACTAGTTTGATTTTAAAATATATCATCAGACAGAGGGAGGTGGATGAGGGGATGGGGATTAAGGACTGTACTTGTGATGAGCACTGGGTGTTGCATGTAAGAGATGAATCACAAAATTCTATACCTGAAACTAATGTTACCCTGTATGGTAACTAACTAAAATTTAAATAAAAACTTGGAAAATAAAAACTTGTGTGTAGGATTTATGGGCCATCATTATATCTTTTGTACTTTTGTCAGTCTTTGAAAAGTTAGTGTTATACAGAAATAGATTTGTTGTTTTGTTTGACAAATATATTCTTGTAAAAATAAACCAGGTAATAGAGGGAAAAAAAACTATGAAAATGGAAATAAAACTAGTATAGAATCCCACTACTGGGATTACAGTCTTTTGAAAGTATAGACAAAAGAAGAACATTAATTACAGCTCAATCATGCAAGATGGCAGTGACAGGAACTGATGACCAGTGTGTCCCTGACGACAGAATACAGGCACCTGTACTTCTGGTTTACCTGATCCGAATATACATATAAATATATGGAATATGAAGTGATGGGAGAAAGTTTGCTCAATATTATCACGTGGCTTTGCTTAAAATACCTAAATCTGGGATACATATCTTATGTACTCTTGCCAGTGGTTTATGAGAAAGTCATGAAAAAGATTATACTTATGGATAGTACTCTGATATGACAATAAGTGTTGGCAACCACCTCTTGAACTGAAAATATGCTAGGAAAGTCTGTTCTGCCCCCAATGTTTCACCTAAGAACATTTAATCCAGCAATTCTTCATACTTACCTGGAATACCACCAATTTAGCTTCATTCCCCATGATTAAAAATAATTATTTTTGCCAAAGCTCAAATTGCAATTTACCAAGCTGTTATCTGTCATTGGGACTATGAAATAGATTTGTTTATAAATTCTTTTCCAAAGAATCACTGAAGATAGATGGAAAGAAATGGTAAGCTGACATATAGACATGGAAGATGTTTTGGTGCATTTTAGGTGATGGTATTTCTACTTCCATCCATTATTACAGAAAACATTTGATTTCTTTCTGACAAATGAATTCACTTTATTGTAATTATGACTAATCCTTACTGAATATACCTGTTCATTTTCTCACTTTTATTAATGTTCCTTTGTCTGCAGTAAGTAGGAGAACAATGCAAATTTTAGTTTAAGCCCTGCACTGTGCTGACAGTGAACCCATTGAGCCTACTGCTTTGCCAAATAAAAATGATGGGGAAGAGAAATATATGCATTAGGATTGGTGGGAGTGCAGCCAGGTCCACCCACTGGGTAAATGTGACCACCACCTGAAATCCAGAGAATTCTGGTGAATAAAGATAATTATGAATAATTCTGCACACCTTGCCGGGTGTGGAGCATATGGCAGGGGCTGTGCCTTGCCAAGAAAATAATGTTTCTGCCTGCATAAATTCTGATATTTCACTCAGAAGCTTTACCTATATGTGACACAGAAACATAAGAAGGAGTTAGGTGCACCATGCTGACAGAATCCCCAGCACAAGTTGTTATTCTAACAAACTCATCAGGAGTTGCAGGAATTAAAACGTATTCTGTTGCCAGAACTGCAAAAGTAGTGCAAATATGTACAGTATTTCTAAAGATTATGCTTTTGTGTACTCACAAATATGGAATGCTGATGACCAGCAGGAATCAACTGGTTGACTTTCTTTCATGAAATTACTGGAGATTTTTTTCAAAAGTTTATGTTTTTCTGTCTTATTATTACTCTTTTTTTTCGGTAGAGGTATCTCCCTGCTGTTAGGAAATACTCATTTTGGGGAGATAAATTAACTCTTTTATTTTACCTATTGAGAACAAGGAAGTGAAATATACATTCCCTCCCTCCCCTCCCGTTCTTCTCAAACGCTCAGTGTTCCTCCGTGTGCACCTAATGCCCTCAAACTACTCCGTACTCTCCTAGCTTCAACTAGCAATATTTCATTCTGGCAGTGTCTCACGAACCCTAACTTTTCTAATCATTTGTGCCTTATCAAAACATTATTATTTTCTATCTCAATTCCTCAAGACCCACCTCATTAAAGAGACAGAGGGCGCATTTTATCTAGTAAGGATAAAACGGTGAGTGAAAGGTTTAACCTATTATTCCTCTCTGTTAGGCTGTTACTGCTTCTGTAGTGCTGTATGACAAATTGCTCCCTGAACTCCTTGGCTTACAACAGTGAGCATTTATTTTTCTTATAAACCTGAGGATCGGCTGAGGTGTTCTGCTTCTGGGTAGACTGGACTTGGATCTGGGTTCTGGGAGGGTTTAGATCTACTTCACCCAACTTAGTCTGCGGCTCAGGCTAAAGGGACGGTAGCTTTCAGGGACATGCCTTTCTCATGACAATCAGAGAACCACAAGATATAAAGCCAAAATTGTGCAAATACATTTAAGGCTTCTGGACACATAATGTCCACAAGTATTTCTTTAGCAAAAGCAAGTTGTATGGCCAGGATGGCTGGGGAACTGAATTATGCTCTGTGCATTAGAGCGCACTGCTAGGTCCCGGGGAGGCAGTGACTTAACAATCTGCGTAGCTTCCAAGGAAACACATTTTCTCTTTAGTGGGAATTTATCTGAGATAATACTGTATCTTAAGTGAAAGTAGAGCTTATATTGATACAAAATGATACTATTGTAATTTAAGAGACAGTCGAAGAAACATAATCTATGAATCGCATCCAGTAGATGTTCTTCTATTCTATTGATTTTATAATAGAATAAAATCTAACTCTGTGCTAGGCACTGTATTAAGGGCTTTATCTCATTTAATTATTAAAATAACATCATATATTTATAACTCTTCCAATTTCATTTGGCAAGTTAGAGAACCGAGGCATAGAGGTTTACCAGTTTGCCTAAGGTCACATATTAGTAAGCTATGTACTCTAGCTCTGGATAGTATGCTTCTAACTGAGAGACTCTACCTGCAAATAGACAGAGACCATATAAGACCATAAAAAAAGAACACTGACCCACAACTTGTAGCAAGCTGGCCAGGAAGCCAACCTGTTATTTACAATAACCAGACTAGGAAGCTAGCTTTCTATAAATGAGATCTATAGGAAGTCACAATACTATCTTGAGAAGCAATCTAGAAGCCAAATAATAACCCCTGCAACAATCAGCCCCAAACGGCTGTGACTTGACCACTTTCCAAATATTCGTTCCAACTTCAAATTGAGAACCATCCAGAGAAAGCCAAGTATGTACACTGACCAATCATATAGGATACCCGGATTCTAGTTAGTACACTTACACCTTCTCCATTGCAACAACCTCCAATCAGGGCATGTGTGAAGCCTTCCTGTTTTATCACTATGGAACTTTCCCATCTCTCTGCCTACCTTTGTGTTTCTGCCGAGACATAAGTGACGGTGGCTGACTACCTTGCTATAGCAAACTCTGAATTAACAACTTTGGCTTTTCTCATTTGTTTAGTCTTTATTTATTTCCACATAACCAGAATAATATCCATTATAGCTAATGTAATTGAATTTGTGCTTATCTAACATAGATTCTAAGACTGTAGTTAAAACTGCTGAAAGGCCAATAATCAACTCATTTCATCACTTCATTTTTGTAATATGGCCACACTAGTATTTGCTATTTAGAAGAGTTCATAGAGAGATCTACTGAAAGTCCAAATTAATGATAATCACAATATTAGTAATAACAAAGTACAAGTCAATGGTAAGAACAATAGTAATAATAAAAATAACTTATTAAGTACTTATAAACACCACACACATTATTAAAAAACGGTTTAGATTAGTTTTTCACATGCTCAAATTAATCATATGAGCCAATTGCTGGAATATTTTGATTTTACAAGGATGGAGAGACTTACAGAAGAATTAAGAAACTTGCCAATATGCTCATTGTTTACATATTATACAAATACAATTTCACTTTGCCATCTTACCTGCAAAATTTAATTGCATTTATGTTTAGCACAATACCTGGCACATAGTGGGAATTCAATTTAGTGAAGAATAGACTAATTAAATAATAACCAAGATTCAGTAAAACCTACATTAACCCTAAAAACCTATTCATCAAGCTTCTTGGAGCTTCCTTAAGTTTTTCTCAGCAGCTTTTTTTTTCCGACATGAAAGAAAATTATGTATGTATAAAATAACTACATTTCCCATTAGATAAGAATATCTTAAGAGCATACTATCATTTTTGCTTTTTCTCAAGACTTTAACTGTGTCCATGCTGTAAATACTTAGTCAATGTTGGGGAGAAACAGACTCAGGATTCTGTGCTACCCACTTACCTATGTGCCTGGTGAACCTACCATCAACTGTTGGTAACAGTAACTCTGGCCCCTAACCTCGCCAAATCCAAAGATCCACAATTTCCTTATTAAGCAGACATCAAATATTGACTGAGTACTACGTATGTAAAGAATTCTGGTGAGGCAGTGACTTCTTGACCATCAGGTCTCATGAGAATACTCTTAGCAAAGAAATATTGGAAATAACCTGTTTTTCAATTTGTTAGCAGGACAGTTAAGGGGATTGTAAACTTGATGTGCATATGAGTTAGAAGGCATAATCCATTCCCTTCTAAACACTTGAGATCCTTATAAAATGACAATGAAATTACAATACAATGAAATATAATACAATGAATTACAACTTAGAATAAATTTCACTGATAAATACCACAGCATGACATAAAGAATGTATTCCAGTAAAAAAAATGTTTAAAGATAAGGTGGAGGGCACTTGTGGGGAAGAGCACTGGGTGTTGTATGGAAAACAACTTGACAATAAAATATTGAAAAAAAAAAAGATAAAAAATATATAGCTGCAAAAATTAAGATATTTGTAATGATTAAAAATGGCCATAGGTTTAACTAAAAGCAAGGAAGAAGAGAACATTCCAGTTGTGGGGAATAGTGTGGCCAAAGACACAGTAGTAGGAAAAAGAGACATATGTAGAGATGCATGAGTAGATCAGTCTAGTAGAAAACAAAGTGTTTATGTAAGGAAATAGTTGCCCTCACTTCTGTTATGCCTTTAATGTACATGAAGAATGTCTGATCTTTAGTGGAACACTGAAGACTAACAGGAAATAACACAAGTGCTTATTTTGCCACCAGAACTTCCAAATGGCAATCCTACAATTTACATTTTTAGAGAATGAGTTATCATGACTATATGCCGTTTTTCTTCACATGTGATATCTGCTCGTGTGACAACACGACATTTTATAAATAACACATTTACCATCCTGCATTCTTCCAAAGGAAATATGCATGCTGTCCACCCCACTTTTCCCTTGATAACTTATTGTTTTACCTCTCAATAAATTATATACTATTCCAAGGAATTATCCTCACATTTTTTTGTCTTTTCCCTAAAAAGGCCATGAAAAAACGAAATCTGTCTAGTAGACCATTGAACTTCCAGGCCTCTTTTCTGAAGACTCATGGGTGAGCTCACGGTCTATATTATCACAGGATCTGGGAAGATTTTTTTTCACCATTCTGCTATTTGTTAACACACTGAAGTTATCCCTTTATTAGCCTCTCCCCGCACCCCACTTTTTTTCTACTTAGGTTATGATATTTTTCATATCAAGCATCACCCTATTGCCATCTTTAGTTTTGTTGTCTCGATTTGTTTTCAGTCCCTAGCCTGGTATGTGAATATCCATGAGTTATTTCCATTAACCTGGCAGTGGACTATCTTCCCTCTGGGAACAAACACAGAAGAACCAAAGCCAGGAGCAGCCTCCTCCATTCATACAGCCTGTATGGCAGAATGGCCTGAGACATAATTTGGGGGCCAATTTATCATGGCCTGTAAAGAGTTTTACCCAACAATTGTTCCTCTCTGCCATTTTTCACAAGACCTTGTGTTAGGTACTAGACATAAATACTGTTTTTGCCAGCAAAACCTTAGTCTAATATAAAATCAGGTCCCAATTGTATCAAGGAGTGATAGGTTTCCTTTTTGTTTTTTGATTTTTTTAACGTTTGTTATCGAGAGACAGAGACAGAACATAAGCATGGGAGGAGCAGAGAGAGGGGGAGACAAAGAATCTGAAGCAGGCTCCAGGCTCTGAGCAGTCAACACAGAGCCTGATGTAGGGCTCGAACCCAAACCACAAGATTATGACCTAAGCTGAAATTGGATGCTTAACTGACTGAGCCACCCAGGTGCCCCAGGTTTTCTAAGAAAAGCAGAGAGAAGGGGGCAATGGTAGTTCAAAGAGGATTACTTCTTACTGGCAAAGGGTCAATCATGCTTTTTGGAAAAAGATATGCAATAATTTATTTCTGTCCTAATAGGCAGGCAGCACATGACAATAAACCTACACATCTAGGCACTCAGAGATGTAGAGAATTGGTCAGTATCATCATTCAAACTTCATTTTCTCTTTCCTAGGAGTGGTTCTGTTTGAGTTGTACCTGAGTCCAAGGGGCTCGAGCAATATAAAATAGCCTGCTTGATTAAGTTAATTTCAAGGTTTAATTTCTGATACATTGCCTACAACCATTTTTTCACTGTAATAACTGCACAAAAATAACCTTAAAAATAGTTGAGTAAGTCATAGGGCCAAAAGTTCCTTTCCACTACAACATTCTCGTTCTCTCATTTCATCATAAATCTTAAATTTGCCTTAAGACTCTAACAGCACTTTAGTGAGCATTAAATGTGATTGTAATTGTGAAAGTAACTGGAAAATAAAACATCAGCTTTCTAGATATGTTATTCTAAAAAAGAAATGGATGGGGATGGGGGATCTCCAACGTGGAAATGCAAAGATTCGGAGGATATGAAATTCATTAGCTGCTGACACTTTGTTTCTTTTGTTACTTCTATGTTGCATTAAACTGTATGCCTCTATTATGAAATAGCCTGTCCTTTTCCATTTCAAATTTTTTAATACATGGAAAGTAATTAACCTTGTAATAGCTCTAATATTCGATGTCCGAACTGCCCTTTTTCTTATTAGTCATTTTAATTTGTTCAGCATGTATTGGGATACTGACAATAAGCAGTCCAAATTATTATTTAAATAGACTATCACCTGCTTGGAAGGGAAAACTGTCTTGATCTTCAATAAAACATTATAATTTTTTAAATGTATGTGTATTGCTGAATGGCAGAATACCACTGCCATAGTGCAGAGCCCCACCCAAGGCTCAAACCCATGAACCATGAGATCATGACCTTAGCCAAAATCAAGAATTGGACATTTAACCAAGTGAACCCCCCAGGCGCCATATCATGATCATTTTAAAGGAAAGTGTACTATTGTTATTTTATACATTATAAAAAAATATCACCCAATGCACAAAACATATTTTTTCTTTTTTTCTAGCATTATTGAGGCATAGTTGACATACATAACATTGCATAAGTTAAGTTTATCATGAATTGATTAGATACACATTGCAAAATGATTACCACCATGGCATTAGCTAACACCAGCATCATGTGACATAATTACCATTTCTTTTTTTGCAGTGAGAACATTTAAAATCTACTTTCTTAGCAATTTTCAAGTATACAATACAGTATTATTAACTATAATTACCACGCTGTACATTAGATCCTCAGAACTTATTTATCTTATAACTGGAAATATATACTTTTTGATCAATGTGTCCTTTCACCCCCCCCTCACCTCCATCTGATAGCTCCTGGTAACTACTAGTCTCTGTTCCTCTGAGTTTTGCTTTTTTAGATTCTACATATAAGTGACATTATGCATATTTGCCTTTCTCTGTGTGACTTATTTCATTTAGCATGATAACCTCAGGAGCCATCGATGCTGTCACAGCAAGATGTCCTTTCTCATAGCTCGATAATATTCCATTTATTTATGAGAGTTAAGTTATCTCTTCAAGAATTTGTTTTCATTTCCTTTGAATATATACCCAGAAGTGGGATTGATAGGTCACATAGTAATTCTGTTTTTGATATTTTGAGGAACCACCATACCATTTTGCATAGTGGCTATACCAACTTAGACTCCCACCAACAGCACTATATAAATATGCTCTTTCCTCACTAAATCTCTAGTTATTAGTTTTAGCATCCATTGATGGTTCATGCCTGAGTCTTGGTTTTTACTATTTGACTCATCAGTATTTACTGTGATGGTGGTCAAGTGGTACATTTCTTCTCCATTTACCAATTGACATTTTATATAAAAAAAAAGACCATTTATTTATAATTTTTTAAAGAATCATTTCTTTTTTAAAATGTTTATTCATTTATTTTGAGAGAAAGAGCACAAGCAGGGGAGGGGCAGAGAGAGAGGGAGAGAGAGAGAATCCCAAGCAGACGCTGGGCTGTCAGCACAGATTCTGATGCGGAACTTGAACACATGAACTGTGAGAGCATGACCTTAGCCAAAATCAAGAGTTGGATGCTTAACTGACTGAACCACCCAGGTGGCCCTATAAAATTATATCAGCATGGATTCATGGACTCATTTTAATTCAGTGCGTTCTATTCTGTGTGATCCTGGAAATGTACCATTCAGATATTTAACAGGAGTCTTTTCTGAGGATGTGGATGTCTGAGAATTTCCAGCTGCTTATACCTGAAGATGCCCTGTATGTTCTGCCCAAGCCGTCCTTCCATAGGGCTGCTCCTGGTCAAAGCTGGGCATGGCAGAGGTGCTATAGTTGGAGCATTTGTGCGCAATACTAAATTCTCATAAGTATATAGTTTTCTTTTGGGCTGGACATCAGCCTGGACAAGACCTTCTCAGAGCTGCCCTGCAGTCTCTCACCCTCCTTTCTCCTCCCTTTCATCTTCCCTTCACAGGAGTCAGTTTTTCATTGCAGATGGGGTTCTCCCTGCCTGTTTCTGCTCCATCTCTCCTTTATCCTTCATAGGTACTTCCCGTAATAAACTACCGCACTTCTAATTCTGTCTTACTCTTTCTTGGAAGACATATTCTTTTACTATCATTATTTATTCTGGTGTTCAAATAATCCCAGATTTGGCCAGTAGGAGGTATTCAAGCTGGCTTCTGTGTTCTAATTTTTTTTTTAACTTTTTCTTTAGAAAGAATTTCAGATTCACACAGAAGTTCAAAAAATAATATAGAGAGTTCCTGTTCTAGAGCTTTCACTCAGCTTCCTTCAATGATAACATATTCCATAACCTTAATACAGTTATCAAAATCAGAATACTGGCAAGGCCATACTAAATATACTGCACCTCTTCTTCAGATTCTACTTGGTTTTTCCACGCATTTATGTGTATGTGTGTGAGGGTGAAGGGTCTATGAAATACAGATTTGTTTAATCGCTTCCACAATAGAGATACAGAACTATCTGATCAGCTCAAAGACATGCCCCTTGGGCTATCCCTTTGCAGCTCTAGTATCTCTCCAACAACCCTGACAACTGGAAACCACTGATATTTTCTTCATCACTATAATGTCGCCATTTTGAGAATGTTACATAATTTTAATCACATAATATGTAACCTTTGGAGGTTTGATTTTCCTTTCATTCATGTAATGCCAATGAGATCCATCTAAGTAGTTGTGTATATCAACAGTTCTTTCCCCTTAATTGTTGGGTAATATTCCATTGGCTGGATATGTCACATTTTGTTTATCCATTCACCCATGGGAGGGCATTTGTGTTGTTTCTGCTTTGGAACTATTTCAAATAAAGCTGCTAAAAACATTCACTTGCAGGCTTTTGGTATGTGATCTTACTTTTTCATTTTTACTAAGTAAATACCAAGGAATCAAATGGTAATATGATAAGCATATGTTTGACTTTAAGAGGAAACATAAATACATTTCTCCCATCTTTCAACTGTTTTTTAAAAATCCTTTTCTCATTGATTTGAAGGAGTACTTCATATATTCTGTATTCCAGTCATTTGATAATTAAGTTTTGCAAATAGCTTCTTTTAACTGGTTACCTTTTATTATTTATTTATTTATTTATTTATTTATTTATTTAGTTTGCCACATGGTGTATTTGGATGGACTAAAATAATTAATGTACTTAAACTCACCATTTTTTATGTCTTCTGTTTTCTGTGTCTTGGTTAAGAAATTCTCACAAAGATATTTCATTAAGTTACATTCTAGGATTCACATTTAGACTATACAGTCACTTTAAACTGATTCTGGTTATTATATGAACAAATTCTATTTTACCTTTCTGTATTATATTACAACAACAATTTTCTAAATCCTTTTACAACAATTTTCAAAATCCTTTCTCTAATTAACTACAATACCACTTATTTCATAGATCAATTTTCCATATATGTGAGACTTACATGCTTGAGGTTTCTATTCTATTTGTTTATTAGTCTACTCTTCTATCAATGCTCCCTCTCTTCATTAAAAGAGGCTTATAATAAGATTTATTATAAAACAAGTCCTTCTGTCCTGTTCTTCTTCAGAAATGTCTTGTTATTCTTGACTTTTTTTCATATTAATTTTAGTCAGCTTGTCCAATTTCATTAAAATCCCTGTCAGAATTTCTTTGGATTTTTATTGAACATATAGATTATTTTAATGAGAATTGCGACTTCTCTGATATTGAAACTATTAATGAACATGATATTTCTTTTTTATGTAGGTCATCTTTAATGTCTTTCAATAAAGTTTTATGATTTTTCTCCATAAAAATCATGAGCATCTTTATTTATACTTATTCTTAAAATTCTTTTATATTTGATGCTGCTAACAATGATAGATATGCTTCTAATGTTTACATTATTATGATTTTGCTGTAGGGTTTGTAAATATGGTTTACTATGAAAAGAAAATTTCTCTTGGTAGCTTCTTTAATTTTTTCTTTTTTTACTCATAAATTGGTGTTCAATTCTATTGAATGTTGAATGCTTTTTTTAAGCAAATACTGAGATGATCATGTGGATTTTCTCTTTTAATCTGTTTATATGGTAAATTACATTAAAAGATACTTAAATCTAAATTCAACCCTTCATTCCCAGGATAAAACCAACATAGTTTTTTAAATGTATTCCTAGACACAGTAGCTAATGTTTTGTTTAGGAGTTTTGCTTCAATATTCATGAGTGATATTGGCTTAAATTTTCCTTTTTTAGTAAGTTCTTTTCTGTCTTGATTTTAATGTCATATTAGCCTCAGATAAAATTAAGTTCTCCCTCTTTCTATTTTCAGTGCCTGAGTCAGCCTCAGTCTGACTATACATTAGACAGGTTTATTCTTCAGTGTTGGCCCCTCTCCTTCCTTTTCCTAAAGCAGTTGCTTTAGAAAGGTGCAACTGTAAATTTTCTCCCTGTGCCTTTGAGCTTTAAATTCTCTGCAACCCAAAAATGTCTTTTTCAAGAACCAGAGAGCTATCTCTTTGAAATAAAATAAATAATAAGCTTATAGTGATATTTCTTTAGTCATCCATTTTCAACATTTATGGATAATCTATGCAAACTCCCCAGTACCATATACTCATATCACCTTTCTGGTCTTCTTAAAAAGTGTATCAATTTTAGAGAGGTAAAATTTATGAAACTCTTGTTAATATGGCCAAATATCAAGTTATCTCTAAATTCTGCTACTTTCTCTCCCTCCCTCCCTCCCTCTCTCTCCCTCTCTCTCTCCCTCCCTCCCTCTCTCTGATCATGTCTCCTAGAATCTTCTAGCCTCTTGTTCCATCTTATCTGGTTGCATTATAGGTCTGGTGCATAAATGGTATCCTCAGTGGGTCTTCTCTTTACATGCATCCTGAGAATTTCTCTCCCAATCCTTTGCATCAGGGACCCTGGTTCTTGGGACCTGTACATTTCTCTTCCTGAACTTGCAATAGCTCTGCCAAAGGTATAGCCACAACTTCAATTTGGAAAATTTTATTTTATATTCCTTAATTTTTTTAAGGAAAGGTTTCTTGAAACAAAGAAGAAACTAATCCCAATATTCCCTATGACTTATGAAATAAACTTAGAGTGAATTTCATTTGTACATCTTACTGAGGAGCTACCATTATGTATCAGCTCATTAGCCATCCATTGCTTCTCTCTGCCCTGGACATGTGTATTTCAGATTGGGTTTAAATTGATTATTTCCTCCTTCATCTCACTACAATTCTAACATTAATCACAACTAGAATCATGAGATTGTGAAATTATAAAAACTAAGGTAAGGGAGTCAATATTTAGTGAATATCTACTATGAGCCAGACACTCTAGTAGGCACTTTACATCCACTGTAAATGATTATATTATCAAACAATCCTCCTAAGTAGGTATTATTTTAGGGGAAGCTGGGTGGCTCAGTTGATCATCTGACTCTTGATTTTGGCTTAGGTTATGATCCCAGGGTAATGGAATCAAGCCCCTCTTTGGGCTCCATACTGAGCATGGAGCTGGCTTAGGATTCTCTCTCTCTCCTTCCCTTTGCACCTCCTCCCCA
The DNA here is from genome assembly GCF_006229205.1 of Suricata suricatta. NCBI lineage: Eukaryota > Metazoa > Chordata > Mammalia > Carnivora > Herpestidae > Suricata > Suricata suricatta. The sequence goes on from NC_043703.1 coordinate 95,706,990, forward strand.
TACATGTGCATGCGTGCTCTCTCTCTCTCTTGCTCTCTCTCTCTCTCTCTCTCTCTCTCAAAGCAGGTATTACTCTACTTCTTTAAGTTTTCTAACTAGAAGCTATAGGCATAAGGAAAAGGGCCTTACAGATAGTAGGTTGTAGTCCAAATATTACAGTATGTTTCTATAACTTTAAAGCTCATGTTTTATCCTTTTCATAGCCTTGCATCAAGGTCAACATGAAGTAAAAGACTTCAATTTCCCGAGTAACCTCTTGAGATCTGACTAATTTTTACAATCTTCCCATGACTTCTTATAGGAGAGCTCTGTATCCTACAATGAAATGAACCTTAATTTCCTTGCCTGAGCAAATGGAAAAGTTACAATTCAGTTTGTAAAGACTACCAGAGAACTCAAGAAAAATCTCTAATACACACACACACACACACACACACACACACACACATTATCCCACAAAGCAATTTATTGTAATAGATTTGAATGGGGTCTTCCTTCTGTTCTAAGGGCAAAAATAAAGATACATGGTTGATTCTGGCTGTGACCAATAAAATCAATCTTATTATCATTATTTTCTGATTAAGAGTAGGTGTGTACAAATTAGATTTATGTTCTCTTGTCTTATGTTTACATCATGAAAAATCTTAATAATCAATTTTTAAGTTACTACAAAAATTTCAGTGAGTTAGATAGGAGCCAAAAAAAAAAAAAAAAGGAAAATAAAAATCCTAAAAGTATTAGTGCTGTCAATAATTATTATTACATTAATATATACTAATTCTTATTTTCCCAAAGTTTTTATTGATAAATTAGTACATTAAAATGTATATATAAATGTTTTAAAATTTTTTTTAAAAAGGGGGAGGTGGCTCAGTCTGTTGAGCGTCTGACTTCAGCTTAGGTCATGATCTCAATGCTTGTGGATTTGAGTCCTGCATCAGGATCTGTGCTGGTGGCTCAGAGCCTGGAGCCTGTTTCAGATTCTGTGTCTCCCCCTTTCTCTGCCCCTCCCCTGCTTGGCTCGTGCTCTGTCTCTCTCGGTTTCTCAATAATAAATAAATGTTAAAAAATTTTAAGAACTACATAAATGTTTTTTAGCAAAAATGATTATTTCTATAGCCTGATTTTATTAGTGAACTTACTCCTAAGTTTCTGGAAAGGCCAAGAAGCACATTATTAAATAAGCATTCTCTTTTCATTCAAATCTCTCCCCAAATGGCCTATACTCCTTTGAAAATGAAATTGCCAGTACTTTTAGAACCTTCAACAAATTCAGTAAGACAATGTACTGGGTCCACTCTCTACTAAATAAAATTTTATTTTTTTTAATTGTGTAATGTTCATTTATTTTTGACAGAGAGAGAGAGATAGAGTGTGAGCAGAGGAGGGACATGGCAAGAGAGGGAGACACTAAATCCCAAGTAGGCTACTGGCTCCAAGTGGTTAGCACAGAGCCCCACACAGGGCTCAAAGGCAGAAACCATGAGATCATGACCTGAACCAAAGTTGAAGACTTAACTAATTGAGCCACTGAAGTGCCCTTAAATGATAATTTCCTCAGAGATGAGAGAATAAAGAATGAGAAACTAAACTGATTATTTACATTTGGTTTTAGTTTTGGGTGGGGAAATAAATACCTAAATGGCCTTTTGACCTACCTCCCCTTTATTTAGGTAACAAATTAGAATTGTCTAGGTAATGATGTGTCACTTAAAAAAATGCACATCAAGCTCACTTTTGTTTAACTATGAAGGAAAGGAAAACAAAGACACATACACAAATGCACAAATGTGTAGACACAAACACACCCAAGATTTAAGTCAACTGAAACTTATAACTGTGAAGTCAAAAATATATTTTAACATAATTTTTCATAAGATGGAGATTATAGTCACAAGTACAGAGGTTTACTCAGTCTAGTAAAAGCAAACATTCTATAGTAGTTTTTCTACTACTCTCTTAAAATTTTATAATTTTTAAACATTCTATTCGTGTCCCTGTATTTGATATCTAATCTCAATTTTTCTAAGAATAAAATGTTCTTTTACTCAAAAGTGAAATTAATTTTGGAAGTAAATAGAGATATATACACTTCACATTAAATTTATCTTTATAAAAATATATTAATTTTTAAGATATGACTATGACTTTGGCCACTAAGAAATGTTACATTTATGTCCTGCTTTAAATCTTTAGTCAGTCTCTCCCATCTGTCAAATTTTTATAGCTACTAAAAGATAAAGGCTCTGTTGCTATGGTAATTATTCCATTACCTAGGTGACAGTGTTTGAATGATGTCATTGTTAGTGATCTAACTCATAAAACATTTTTTAGTTTTAGTATAGTTAAACGGGGGGGGGGGAATTACTAGCGATTCAAAATCAAGAGAGTCAGAAGAATGCTGCTCTTCTTAATAAACAGGGTACTCACAAATGAACATTAGAAGGTGAATGCTCAAATGAATTCCTCCAATTATCTCTGCTTTTAGTTGGGTCAATACCCTCATCAGCATTTTATAAAGCTGAACAAAAAAAGAAGAGTTTGTATAGATAAAGATAGATAAAGATAAAAAGAAAGGAAGAATGTTCTAGGGGAAGAATGGTGGAAATGGCATCCCATTGAAAAAATGTATTTCCTTAACTCTCTTCAGTTGAACCTCAGGCTTGATCATTCATTGCCAAAGGGAAAAAATGCTGTTTGCCTTCATTTTTGTACCATAATCTACTCCTTAACCAGATAGCTGTGTACAAAGAAATGCAGAGAAGGAAATAAAGAAATGAAAGGCAAACAGGATATTAGATGGAGAAGACAGCAAAAAAGGACTGAAACTGGGTTGCCTGTCACTGTTCAGTTTATGATAAAAGATGAATTGACAAAAAATGTAGCAAGAAGGGTGGATAAGAGTTTGAAAAGTTTGTCCAACTTCCAGTGAACTTGGTAAGAGGTGACATCCCTGGGCTGAAGTTATCTCCTTATTTAAAAGACTTTCAGATGTTGGCAAAGACATAAAGCATACCATTCTCCAAAATTACCTAACAGATGACAGGGAACGTATCCTTTGAGCTCAGATTCTATAGGCATCCACGCTCTAATGACTCCAGGTGAATTATTACCCATCAAAGAAAAATGAAACCAATATCTCCTTTATTAAGGTAGTAAAGCCAATTCCTGAAAGATTCTTTTTCTCTTTTGCCCTTCTCAAGTCTTCTCCTACATATTGGCCTACCCTATCCTCTTATACCATAAGAGTCAAATTAAGAAGCTTGAAGAGAATGAAGAAATCCTACTAGTCTATTTTACAGGTAAGGCAGAGGTTCAGAGAGTTTCATTGACTGATTCAATGATAGAAACTCAGAGTTGGAAGAAAAATGTATACCATTTAGTGGCCTCATACCAATTCAATTTCTGAATGCTTGCCAACATCTTCTAGACTCTTGCTTTGACACCGCAATGTAGAAGAATTCACAACAGCTGGAGGCAGTCCATTCCATTTTGGCCAAGTTGACATAATTCATTGAGGGCAAAAAAATTACATAAGCCTGTGAAAACTTCATCTGTTAGTCTCCCATACTACTAATTTTTTTAGCAGGAGCATAAAGAGAGCAAAATTGTTTCCAAAGCTCACATGGCAGAACTCCAGACAACATGGTATTTGGGCTGGTGCTGGGAGGATGGGTTTGGGGGAGAACAAACATTCCTGCAGACCCCACAAGTCACACAAGTACAGGCCATTGATCTTATTTATGTGTAAGGCCATTTTAGGGTTTTTGTTTCCCTTGGGATGTATACTCTGTGTATCTATGCATTTTCTGGCAACAGTATGAATCAGGCGAAATAAACTATGATGAGCCACAAGCTCAACCAAAGAAGCAATATCTACTGAGGCATCACCTCACTCTGTGAAAATTGGTAATGGACCCATTAATTGTGGTTGTTTAGGCAACTCCCAGAGCAAACATAAAAGCCATTACATGATTAATAATTTGTCTTTATTCAAGTAACAGTTTCATGTGTCTTGTTCTTAGTATGTATTACACAACTTAACATTGCACCTAGGAGAGAGTTTTTACAAGAAAATTTGGTATGTGAACAATACTACCCTGTTGGTTTTAGATTCTAACAGGCTTCTTTCTTTCCACCAAGCGATGGGGGAGCAAATACCAAAGGCTGGAATGTAAATGTCTAAAACCCAAAATAAGTTGTCAGATTAAACCACCAACATCATAAATCAAGCTCATTAACAGCAACTGATAAAGCTCATCTGCCTCACATCACCAGGGAGTCACTTGCTAGCAGGGCCTTTGCAGATAGAATTTTCAGTAGATATCATCATTAGAACTCAGTGAAATAGCCATCCACAGTAACAGCTTGCAGCACTGGCTTCCATATCATAATTACAGAAATGATTACAGTAGCAAATATTAAAAACTGTGCAGTTATGCATAATTTCTACAACATGCAATCTAATTTACCAGCAGTAAAAACAGTAATAAAAGCATTGCCCGGCAATGGGACAAAGCAATTTTCAGTTAAGATGCCTAAAAATAACATAAGTTTTCTTACAGCTGGATTCATTGTTAACATGGTTTGCTTAGCATCCTGCTTGAGGGAGCTTAATCAAGACCAGGGCAATAACCATGTTAACTAATGCATGATAATAATAGACTTTTCACACAAAATAATAGGACTTCTGGCTTCCCTGGATAGCTACAGTTTTGGTAAAGGCCATCCATGGAGGATAATAACGTCTCAGAAGGAAAGGGGCACTTCCTTTTGCTAAAGAAAAAAAATTGTCCACTTACATCAACATTCCTTTTTCCTCTGAACTCCCATTTCACTCCCTGGAGCTTTATACTTCTTTTAGCATCTACCTGTCTCCCTTCTTATCCTTCTTATTTGTATCCATACCAATGCCGCCTATTAATGTAAGCTCTGGTATGAAAGAGACTACAACTGATTTATATTATATTAAAAAATTTTTAATGTTTATTTATTTTTGAGAGAGACAGAATGTGAGCGGGAGGGGGCAGAGAGAGGGGACATCGAAGCTGAAGCAAGCTCCAGGCTCTGAGCTGTCAGCACAGAGCCTGATGTGGGGCTTGAACTCACAAACCATGAGATCATGACCTGAGCCGAAGTAAGACACTTAACTGACTGAGCCACCCATGGGCCCCTATATTCTTAATCTTTACCTGCCCCCATGGAATCCATCCCTGTGCTAAGCACAAAGTAAATGAAATGCAAGTTTGTCAAATTAAATTGAGGGACCTGAGATGTCAAGTTATACAATATAAATCCAACATCACTCAGAAATGTCACAATAAAGGAAATATAATCTGCTATATCTGAGCCCTGGCAGGATTAAGTTTGTTCATCTAAAGTGTAATTTTCAAACCTGGCTGTTCATTATATCATCTGTAAGGTTTTAAGAAAAATTAGTTGCTAGGTACTATTCCAGAACATTTTAAAATCAGGATTTCCAACAGTAGGTTTGGGGTACAGGGATTTTTAAATATTCTCAAGAAGGAGCCAGGGTTGAGTCTCACTGATTTAAAAGGTATGAATAAATACACACTGAATGTAAGCATGGAAAATATCTTATTCATTAAAGGTAAAGAACTAGTTTTTCAAAAAGCAGGGTAGTCCAGATCTTGATTATGAAATATCATTCTCCAACACAAGGAATCAGAACCCCTTGGAGAAATGCCTAATTCTAGGGCAGGGGAAGAGATTATACAGGCTGAGGTTCAAACAGCCTGTAGGCTAAGAAAGTAATGAAGTGTTAAAAAAGCAAAATGATGTAGGCATGCTAAAGGGAACAGGAGCCAACTGAAAGAATTCCCAATGGTCAAGGTGAAACAATTTGATGAATGAAAAAAGATGGTATTAGATTATAACCCAAAGTATAAAATAGATATCCATGAGTCCATATGGATATAAATGTCTGAATAAATAAATAAATGGAGGAAGAGAGACAAATGTCCCTTAGAGAAGAATTCCAAATAATGTATATAGATATCTCCTATTCCAGGAGGTGGGGCATAATGTTCCTTATGTTGGGTGTGGGTTATACTTAGTGACTTCTTCCAAAGAATGGAGTATGGAAGGGAAGAATAATCACTTTACAGTGGAAAACCATTGCAGAAACTACCTTAAAAGTGATTACGTTTAACATCATCAGTGATAGGTCATGTTGCTATCACAAATCACAAATACCACAATTCCACTTCACTTCTATGGTCTTTCTTTCTCCCAAACCCATAACCCCAAAATGACCATGAGGGAAACATTAGACCCAAGCTGAAGGGCATTCTAAACAATACCTGAGCAATACTCCTCAAACTGCTCAAGATCATGAAAGCCAGGAATGACTGAGCAACTGTCACAGAGTAGGGGGGACGTGATGATTAAACACAGTGGTATTGGAATTGTACCCAAGAACAGAAAATGGACATTTGTAGAGAAACTAGCAAAATATGAATAAAGTGTTTAGTCAAATTAATAGCAATATGCCAATGTTAGTTTCTTACTTTTTACAAATGTAAATATGAACAGTAGGGAAACTGGGTGATGGATACAGGGAAACTCTCTGTACTATCTTTGTATACCTAAAAATATTCTCAAGTTTCTTAAAAATTGTGCACAGAAAGCATATATAGCCATGAAAAGAAAACAATTATAAAAATTTCTTAATTCTGATTAAATATGTTTAATTTTTTTCCACATACTTTGCTGTTTCCCATTTGATCAATAATGAAACATGTACTTAATATATTATGTATTCAACTTTAGTAATTTGCATTTCCCATTATATCAGTCTGGACTTACAATCTCCAGATGGAATTAGCAAAATGTGGATCATACTTGACATGGTACCAGAATGCCTTCCTGCACTATTTTCCAGGAACCCTTTATTGGGAGCCACATTTCCTCATTTAAAACATAAACCATTTCAGGTGCATCTAATCAAGAGCTCAGAAGAGTATCAATTCTGGTTTTTTCTTTAATTGCTTAATATTTATTTATTTTTGAGAAAGAGAGACAGAGTGTAAGTGGGGGAGGTGCAGAGAAAGGGAGGGAGACACAGAGTCTGAAGCAGACTCCAGGCTCTGAGCTGTCAGGACAGAGGCTGATGCAGGACTCGAACTAACAAATTGCAAGATTATGACATGAGTTGAAGTTGGATACTTAAGTGACTGAGCTGCCAGGCTCCCCAAGGAGTGTCAGTTCTGAATGAACTCATTGTATGGCTGCAATGTGATATGAATACTTTATAATGATTCTCATGGTCTATTTTTCTTGGGGCCTACATTTTATTCAAGAGCAGAAAGCACCATGCTTACTAGTGAATGGTTAGCATCCTTTGGCTGTTTAATTTGACAAAGTTAAAATTTCTCCAAGCAAAAAGGAAATCTGTTAGCCAAGGATGTGATGTTTAAATAAATACAAATTAGAAATTCCAGTTGCTGATTTTTGCTGGTTTTACTTCCTAAACGTTTTCGGAATGTGGTGTTTCCACTCATTTTATTTGTATTCCATTTCAGGTCTTTTAATGGATCTCTCTTTCCCTGTAGTATTCTGCTTCTTCCCAATTTCTAGTACATCCATTTCACTCCCTCAGAGTGGTCCATTCTAAGTTGCAAATATGACATTGCCAGTTTCCTCAGTAAAACCCTACTGTGGTTACCTGATTATTATTATTATGTTAAGTACAAATTTCTCATCATAGCATACTAAATGTCTGACACATGACCCCAGCTAACCTTCTAGAAGTTGTGCAAAGGAAGCTGTAGCCTTTCCCATTACAAGAAGTTCTGCTCTAATATTACTGAAGTAGTTATTTTCTATACACACTCTATAGCCATATGCTTTAGTGGCTTCCCTTTTGTGTGTGTTTTTTTTTCCTCTTCTTTAAGTGGTAAATCCCTCATTATACTTCAAGAGTCACTGGAGGTGTCCTCTCCTCTATGAGGTTCCTAGACAATACTTTTCCAATCATCTTCTTACCCCAAAAAACAAGCACTGCCTCATTGTTCTGTTTCTATGTCACTCTTGATATACGACTATCCTAATATTCATCCAAACCTCTTAGCCCTGCAGTGTACAAGTGTCTTGCTCTCTGCTAGCTGGTAAGCATCCATCTTACTCATTTTTGTGTCCTGGGGAAAAGCACAGAGCCTGTATACAGAAGACACTAAAAATGTTATTGAGCAGCTATAAACAGAAATTCCTGCTCATCTAAATTAAAATAAATATTTTATCCCTCAAGGGACTAATTATGGAGAGTTACAATGTATCTGTAGAGCTAGATTTCTGCATCACCTCTCTTCACACACCCCTCTGTAATCAACAATGGCTCCAACCTGTATTACCTGCCAATTTTTTCCACTTAGTGTCAATCTCACATCTGTATTTTTAATTGTCTGTGAGGCATCTTTAAAAAGATCCATTTTTACAATTATTTTTCTGCTTCTTTCACCATGCTCTTGTAAATGAGATCTTCATTTGTCTGTATTCTAGGTTCTATCCTGTGAGCTGAGTATACAAAATCAAGAGCAATTCCTGACCTCAGGGAGCTTAGAGTTTGATAAGGAATTACATGGAGGGAGCTAAGCATCAGATGCCACTGGGGAAGAGGGGCAGAGCTCCTAAATCAAGGAAGGTTTCACCACAAAGATGCTGCTTGAGCCAGGATTTGAAGGATAAGCGGGCTTACTACCTGAGGAAGGAGGTGAATGGCATCATAGGAGAAAAGAGAAACAGCTCAGAAGGGGCACCAAGTGAAAAGGGTGGTGGCCAGAGGTAGCTCAGTGTGTTTGCAGATCTTAAAGCAGCTGATATACACGGGATGAGGATGCACATGAGATGGTGCAGGAAAGCAGTAAACTCTGAAGGCCCTGTGACTAAATGTAGGTATTTAAATTTGAAGCTTACAGCAACCAGAGGTTACTGAAGAATTGTAATCACATTTATGTATTAGAAAGGTCTCTGCAGGGGTGCCTGGGTGGCTCAGTGGGCTATGTGTCCGACTTCAGCTCAGGTCATGATCTCGCAGTCTGTGGGTTAAAGTCCTGGATCAGGTTCTATGCTGGCAGCTCAGTGCCTGGAGCCTGTTTCAGATTCTGTGTCTCCCTCTCTCTCTCTCTCTCTCTCTCTCTCTACCCCTCCCCCACTCATGTTCTGTCTCTCTCTGTCTCAAAAATAAATAAACCGGGGCACCTGGGTGGCTCACTCGGTTAAGCTTCTGACTTCGACTCAGGTCATGATCTCACGGTTCATGGGTTCAAGCCCCACGCATCGGGGTCTGTGCTGACAGCTAGCTCAGAGCCTGGAGCCTGCTTCTGATTCTGTGTCTCCCTCTCACTCTGCCCCTCCTCTACTCTGTTTCTGTCTCAATAATAAATAAACACAAAAAAATTTAAAAATAAATAAACAAAAAAGAAAATTTATTAAAAAAAAAAAAAAGGAAGGTCTCTGCAGATCCTGAGTTAGGGCAGAGTGGAGAGGAAAGGAGTAGGCCCAGAGAAGACAAGTTATAGGGCGGCTACAATTATGCAGGCAAGACACTAAAAGCATGAGTAACAAAAGTGGTAATGGGTATAGAAAGTAGGGTAAACAAGCAAAGGTAGAATTTAGAGCACTGAGGGTAAGCAAATGGGAGGTGTCCAAGATGACTCTCAGGTTTCAGATGTGGACAGTGGAGTCAACTGGTGTTGCTATTTCCAAAGACCAGGAACAAAGGAGGAGGAACAGGCTTGAGAAAGAAAATAATTTCAGGCTTTAAACATGCTTGGATTAAGTGTACACTTATCTTGATGAGCACTGAGTAACATATAGAACTGTTGAATAACTATATTGTACACCTGAAACAAATTTAACACTGTATGTTAACTACACTGGAAGTTTATAAAAGTATGTTTGGATTAAGATCCATCTGGGCATTCAAGCAGAAAAAGTGGTTGGATACTTTCTAGGTTTAGTCAAGTGGTCTAATTAAAAATAAGTCATTAAGAAGCTATGAATTTAGGTAAGACCACCCCTGACCCAACAGTGGGGAGGAAAAAGAAAAATGAAAGGAGAGCTAAGAATGTTGACCTGATGAACACCAAGATTTAAAGAGAAAGAAGAGAGTGTAGTGAGAAGGAAAAAAGAAAGTATTAAAAAACCAGGACATAGTAAAATAGGATCCAAAATGTAAATATAAGTAACAATTTTGAAAATGGATGATATGTAGTCAACAGTGTCAGAGATCCAGAAAAGATAAATAAGTTAAGGCTAAAACTACTCTCCAGTGACATAATAATTTTAACCATTTATTGGTTTGTATAAAAAACTTGTAAGCATTATTCAAATTTTGAGATTGGCTTTTATCTGATATATATAATGGTGTTTATCATTGAAAAGGAATTAATGTCATTACTTTTCTCAACTCACTACAGTCTAGAAGACCTGGCTATAGCCTAGAGTTCCCAGTGTTGGTATGTGAGAAATCACATAATCCTAAATCCCAATTCCTATGTATTATGTATTAAAGAGGCCTTTAGAGAGGTGGACAGAAGGGCTTATTATAGTTTAAATTGTTCTAACCATAGAATATTTCCCTCTTTTTCTATCATCACATTTCAGTCATGACATCTGAATTCTAGACCTAAAGAGGTTACTAACTAGTTGGGTACACTAGTGACATCACTTATGTTCTATGGATGTTTTGAATCATAGGTCAATTTACAGGATTGGGGATTTGGTTAGGGATAGATTGAGATAAATCATGGTTTTGGAGAGCTTACACATGCTTTTTTATTGATCTTCTGTGCTGAACTTTCACTGGGTACATATATCCTTTCTTAGAGTTGCCTTTACACTTTTGGTATGAGTAGGCCTTTTGCCAACACAGTTTACAATGTTTGACTCCTAAATGATGGTTTCATCTTTGTTTCACTCCTCCTACTCCTTCTTCCTCTGTACTTCGAAAATATATTTCATAAACCTCTATTAGAGCATTTAACACATTTTGCCCTAATTACAAGATGATGGGGTCCTTGGGGCACAGAGTTTAATTATATTTAATGAATATCCCAATCATGTAGCCTGTGCCTGACACCAACTATTATTTAATAAGTATATAGGAATTATTCAAGCAAAGGAGCCAGACAGATCATGGTGCCTTTAGCTGGAAAAGAAGTGTCTAACTCAGTTCACCATGAACTCTGAATGAAACTGAAAGTCTATAGTGTACAGAACAGCAAGAGCTCATGTGGCTCAGGACTCCACAAATGGCTTCGTTTCATCGGGAAGTTCTATTTAATTAAATGGTGAGGTGGGATCACCAACAATGAGATCCCAGAGGACAGCGAGTCTATCCATTTTGAAGCAATACTTATTGAAGCATAACTCTTCTGGGTAGGAAGGTTGGTGAGATGGATGATAACAGAATACTTAAACAACTGCTGGCTGATAGGCTCAAAGGCAGCAGGAAGGATGCTTTATTAAGTGCCTGCCACAGCACAATTACAAACAGGGCAGAACCACTGTGCATACTGAGAGCAATGATAGCAAGCTGGCTCACCTAGGGAAGGTCTGAAAGGCACTAAGAAAAAGCTCAAAATGAGACCTACCAGGCTAAACAAAGCCAGCCTTGACATGCTCATGCTATTTTGAGATCACTCTTTTCTTGGTCATTGCTATAGGACCCTAGCTGGTAGATGGATACCTCCTTGTTTCAATGTATTGTGCATTGTTGAGTGTATATCAAGCTGCTAACAAATGTTTATGGATGATGACTTATTGATCTGTTTTATAACCCCATATAAATAGATAATAAACTTTATAGTGTTATTTTCATATAAACAATGGCATACTGAATAGATATGCCATGTGAGATCTAAACCGTGAACGAGATTTAAAAAATATATTACTAACTTCAATTCTTGATTATTTCATCATTAGCATTTTATTTACCAGTCAACTGAAATAATCTGACCTCACTTCTTCTCATAAATATTCTCATGTATGTCAGATATATTTTGGCTTTAATTGGAAATCTGGTTACAAGGACATAGTTCTTAAGATATTTGTAATTAGATATGGTAGACTTTGCTCCCACTATAAAATGACTTTTGTTTAATCAAAATAGTAGTCAATCTTTCTTTTAGAGAGAATTTATAATGATGATAATGGAAGTTCCTATAAACATCTTTAAAATACTAATTATAATAATAAAATCCATACAGAAATAAACACCGTCAAATCATTTAATAGATCTTGCATATCTACCATATGCAAAAGACTGCATAAATGTAGGAAAATGTAAAAATTTCAATACATGACCTCAATATTTAGTAGGGAAGAAAAAGCTGGAGTTAGAAAAAACAAGGTAGAAGGAGGTAAATGTGAAGAGAGCTATGAAAATTTGCTAAATTAATAGTGTATGAAGTTACAGTGACTATGTGAAACAGTATAATTAGGAATTACATAACCATTTCTAGTTAAGCTTTTTTTTTCCCCAAAGCAATATACAAGATTCTGTGGGATGAGACTTGAAAATATGAGACTTGTTCTTATCCTTCAGAGATAAATTTATCTTATAAGGCCCATTTTAATAAATAGAATCCCCTGAAAGTAGTCTTGATGCTCTAAAATTCTGGAAAATAGTAGACAGATGCTCTGTTTAGAATTGAAACAATATTTATTGACTGTTACTTAAGGTAGGAATTATACTCATTTCCAGAATATTAACTCTAAATTTCATCCCATATAAAGTAGTTTCACAGAAAAAAATGAATAAAATGCCATTTAACACAGGAAATAACAAATATGTAATACTTGGTATCCTGACTAGCTATGAAATGAAAATATTAATAAATACAAAAAGGGACTTGACCTAATATACTAGAGCAGAATACTGTACCAGCATATGGCAAAAGAATGAGATTTCGCTCAGGGACCACTGCTTATCATTATCTCCCTTTTCTTTGTATCTCAAACCACACTTTGTGAAGGAAAGTACCACCCAGTGTTAATACACCTGCTCTTTGATTCTAAGGATCCAGGGAAGGTTAGCATTAAAAAATCAAATAGGAAACATTTCTTTTTTGTTATTTTCAAAGAAATGGTGACAATTCTACCTCTTCCTAAGAGCTACTCAGCTGCAGATAAAGACCGTTTCAGACCAGGGGATGATAATTACCACTTCTAATCTTTTGACAGCCCAGCCTGCAGCTAAAATGACTGGCAGAACTCACTTTTTGGCTGAAAGGCAGGAGGTTCTCATACCAGTCTATACTCAAGCTGTTCTACATGACAACCCAAGATCTGGAAGCAACCTGGAAACTATATTCAATAAAGCAGATGTTTTCTATGTGATCTGAAACACTCAGAATCTTCAAAATACTTTTAAATTAGGACACTGTTTTCCCATCAGCTTGAAGACTTGCTATAAATTCTTGTTCCTAGGTTCCATCTGATTTCTACTATATCAGGCATTCTAAAGGGGGAGATCAGGAAGCTGAAATTAATCTGCTTCATCTGTATTCATTTGGGACTCACACATCTAAGTTGGGAGATGTGCCATGGAGAGACCAAAAACATCCAAAATAATTGGGAAGTTCATATAGTGTTGTTAACTAAGAACGTCAAAAATCACATGCCAATAGCAAGCAGTTAACATTTCTTGAGTATTATTATACATATTACCCTACAACATTGTTCATATAGAAACCACTCCCTAATTACATTGCAGATAAACTAAGTTGGAAAGGGCTCCCTAGGTGAGTCATGCTTATGAAATAGAAACACTGTCACAATAAAAGATCATAATAGATGGTTTCCACACATAAATATGATTAGTAACTACATCCAAGCCTTGGAGCCTGTGAGGATGAAAAGAAAATCTAGCCATAATCCAGGATTTCTCACAAGCTGCCTCGACACAACCCGAGCTCACTTGCCAGGGTCTGTCTTTTAATCTTTTAATAGTGGAAGAAAATGAGAAATGTACTTGTTGTGGGTCTGTCAGTCTTTGAAAGATGACTTATACCAAAGATAAACAAGGAAAGAGGTAAGGGCAAGGCACAATGAGAGGCTTTACTCTGCAGAGTTATCATGATATGTTTAGGCTAGGGGTCAGAAAAATAAGTCCAAATCTGGTTTGACACCTATATTTATATAAGGTTTTATTAAAACAGAGGGTCACTTATTCATTTACCTGTTGTCTATGACTGCACGTATAATACAGCGGCAGGACTGAGTACTTGTGGTGCAGACCATATGGACCACAAAGCCTAAAATATTTACTATCTAGGGGCACCTGGGTGAGTCAGTTCGTTAAGTGCTGACTTCAGCTCAAGTCATCATCTCACAGCTTGTGAGTTTGAGCCCTTCATTGGGCTCCATGCTGACAGCTCAGAGCCTGGAGCCTGCTTCAGATTCTCTCTCTCTCTCTCTCTCTCTCTCTCTCTCTCTCTCTCTCTCTCTCTGCCCCTCCCCTGCTCATCCTCTGTCTCACTATCTCAGAAATAAAATAAACATTAAAAAGAATTAAAATATTTACTATCTAGTTCTTCATAGAAAATGCTTGCTGACCACTCCCTTATACCATTGGATAAATAGAAATGTTAGTAAAGCAGCAGATCCTTGGGTTTTCCTGACTTTTAGATGTCACTCTGTCATACACATGTCTTACAAAGGCATTGAAGGTGTTTATTACCCTTTCCCACCAGATTTTATCAGCATATCACCAATATTGTGGTAAGAGTAATGTCCTTCTGGATGGTAACAAAGATCCTGTTGAAATTGACCATCACATAGAGTGAGAGAGTTGGCATAGTTCTGAGGTTAAAAAAAAAAAAAAAGATAAACTGCTGTTTATGCCAGTTAAAAGACTGTTCCAGGAAGGGTTTCTTCTAATTGATATAGAGGATATGTGCATTTCGCAGATGAAAAAGGCAGCTTTGATTGGTGACACCTTTAAATTAAGTTTATGATAATCTATTATGACTCTTCTATACTGGAAAAATGGGCATATTCAATGAAGCTGTTTGAGGAATCACTCATATCTGCATCATTTTTGATGAAAATTCTTTCTGGGATATAAATAGTTCTGATGTTAAAAGAGATTATTGTGATGGATTAATTCTAGGGGATAATGTCAGCAAGATGGTGAAAAAGAAAACCCCAGGCCCAACTTTTGGCCACAGAAATACAGACTTAACAATACATGGACTAATTCCCTGAAGAAATCCAGAAAACATGTTAAGAAGCTCCTGTATCGCAGATGAGCATGAAACCAGAGACGTCAGAACATGGTGATCTGCAAGAAAATTCCCAGTACCTGGTTCGTCCCTGGAGATGGAAAGAGAAGACTAAAATATGTACCCAATATTTTCACCTGTGTGGAGACAGTGAAAGGCTGCCCAAAGGACTGGCTTCTATATTTCCTGCATCTAAGCATTGACAGGACAGGAAGCCATGTTGGAGGCTACTAAAAAAAAAAAAAAAAAAGTTGATGATTTGGATTAGCACTCATTTACTAGACATTGTCTCAGCATGGTATGAAAAGAATAAAATTCCTACTTCTTCCTGGGGAAGGAAGGGCTTGAAACATGAGTCCAACAGTCTATCTTTTCAGGGGGCTTGCCAAGGGACTGGCTTCTGTCATTACTGTCTCAGAGCAGTAAGAGGACCCTACATACTCTAGATGCCTGGGAGCCACAGGGGAAAAAAATCTGAGAATTAGTGCTGCTCAAATGTTCCTAAATCAACAAATTTTAAAACACTAACAAGGCATAGTCTAAAAAGGTAATTGACAAAGTGATCCCAATTACAATAGCATCAAAAATAATAAAATAAATAGGAGTGAACTTATGAAGGGGTTGAGAGACTTGTACACTGAACACAAAAAAAAATGTTGCTTGACTAAATTAAAAGAGACACATATAAATGGAAATACATCCTGTGTTCATGGATTCGAAGACTAAATATTGCTAAAAATGTCCATACTACTCAACTCATCCATAGGTTCAATGTAAGCTCTATCAAATTCCAATGGCATTTTTGCAGAAATAGAAAAAATGATCCTAAAATTCACGTAGAAACACAAAACACCTTGAATAGCCAAAACAATCTTGGAAAAAAATAAAGTTGGAAGCCTCATGCTTCTTGACTGAAAAACATACTACAGAGTTACAATAATCAAAATAATATTCTACTGGTATAAAATGGGCACATAAACTGATGAAAAGAATAGAAATCCCCAAAACAAGCCCACTCATATATAGTCAAATTCTGTTTCACAAGACAGTTCACTGGGGAAAGAATAGTCTCTTCAATAAATGGTGCTGGAAAAATTGAGTATCTACATACAAGAGCACAAAATTGGGGCCCAGTCTTATACCATACATAAAATTCAACTCAATATAAAGAGTTAACATAAGACATGAAACTATAAAACTACTACAAGAAAACATAGAATAAAAGATTCATAATTTTGGTTTGGCAGGAATTCTTCAATAGGATACCAAAATCACAAGCAGTAAAAATAAAAAGAGACAAGCGGAACTATGTCAAACCATAAAAGCTTTTTCAAAGCAAAGGAAATAATCAAGAGTGAATGGCAACATGTGGAAATGGAAAAAAAAATCCATAATACATATATATGATAATGGGTTAATAGTCAAAATATATATGGAACTCTCACAACTCAATAGCAAAATAACAGATTTCCTTAATCAAAAATGGGAAAGGACTTGAATAGGCATTTCTCTAAAAAAAAAATGAAACAAACTAAAGGAACAACAGCCATATGAAAAGATGCTGAATATCACTAATCATCAGGGAAGTGCAAATCAAAACTACAAAGAGTTATTATCTCAATGAGATATCATACAAAATAAAAACCCAGAAAATAACAAATGTTACCAAGGATGTGGAGATATCAGAACTCTTGAGTACTGTTGGTAGGAATTTAAAATGGTGTAGCCACTATAGAAAACAGTCTGGAAATT
>NC_043703.1:95724089-95833505 GCF_006229205.1 Suricata suricatta
AATCCCCATCAAAATTGCACCAGTGTTCTTCTCAAAGCTAGAACAAGCTATCCTCAAATTCGTATGGAACCACAAAAGACTCCAAATAGCTAAAGTAATATTGAAGAAGAAAACCAAAACGGGAGGCATCAGAATCCCAGACTTTAGCATGTTATGTGCTTTTTATCACAGTTTTTAAAAGTGGCTCTCACAATTCCCTGTTCTGCTGAATACTATCATTGGTTAACTATGGGGAGCTGAATGGTTTGATATGAGGGGGAAATCAAGACTACAATGAAGGGTATTTTTATTATTACTCCCTCAATATAATTATGGTTTCTCAAATTTGTAGAAACAACCACGTATAGGTTCATGTATTATTTTGTAATATGTAAATTAAAAAAACATGGTCTCAGTTTCAAGAAAAAGAAAGAGCAGTATTATTTCTAGAGCATTTTACTTGCCTTTTCTAGGACAGTAGCCTTTATTCTTTGGGTGAGTGATACAATGTAAGGATCCTCCTCATGGATGAGTATGTTTTGGATGCATCCAAGAATTGAGGAAATGGCCCTTAGGTGCTTTTGCACACTCACTGGGCCAACTGTGTAATGGCTTTGCTTATCTCGTGTCTCTTAATGGGTGGTTAGGCTACAGAAATATTTCAGTTTCCCAACATTTATCTAAGTTCAGAATTATGATCTGTCCTGGAAAAGTCTATTTCCCTCTTTCTGGGATACAGTCAGTGTGATGAATAATCACAATTTCCTTAGAAGAAGAATAGGAAGAAAATTACTGTCTATACCTATGGAAACAAGATCAGGCTGCCTCTTTGGAGACAACATTCCAGGTATACAATTTGGCTCAGATTTTAAAGTTGGATGAGAGACTATGAAAGCAAAACTGTAGAATAAAACTCTTCTTTCCAACAGAGTTTTATTTTTCGTTTGTACAAATCATACAGAATTATATTTGCTAACTTTCTAGTATTAAACCAATTGTCATTACTAGAATAAAGTCAACTTGGCCATACATTATGAGACTTCTCATATCTTGCTAATATCTTTAGAACTATTTTCATCTATGTTCACAAGTGAAATTGGGATGTCATTTTTTTTTTAATCACAAAATGTTTTTTTCAGGTTTGGTACCAAGGTAATACCAGCTTCACTAAATGAATAGACTAGTTTCCTCTTTTTCTCCAGGAGAAATTACATACATTTTTTTTCTTTAAATATTTGGACAGAACTCTGGGATATTTGCCTCTGATTTAACTTTTCTGTGCACAAATATTTTTGACTAATTCAATTTTTCTAATGTCTACAGGTCTTTGAAGCTGTACTTTTTGAATTACCGTCAGTAATGTTAATTTTTCTAAGAATTTGGTCCATTGCATTTGAGTTTCAATGTACTGGAATGACATTTTTCATAACATGTTCTTATTTCTGCTTCATATGTGCAACACCTGTTGTCTAAATATTAACTTCTGATATTTGGTCATGTTTTCTCTGTTTTCATTCTCAATTTTACCAGAGATTTGTCATTATCAGAATGCATTTATAAGAAAAAATTTTTGGCTTAGATATTTAATATATGTCTCTTCTTGTTTTTATTATTTCCTTTCTTCTACTTTCTCTGTATTTAATTTGGATGTCTAAATAGTTTTTGGGAAATATACAAACACCTCTATTTTTAATTGCTCTATTGTTAACATTTACAAATTTGTGTGATACAGATGGGACCCAGAAGAGACATGCTAAAAGGAAAAAAAAAATGCCAAGCAATCCAAATTGTGTGGCTCTCTTTCTGTGATTGTTGGAAATCAGCAAGGGGAGCAAGCTGCAGGGTAGCAGACTTGTTATACAGACAAATGTTTCATTATACTGCTGCTTGAGATACCTTGAAAAGCAGACCTGCAAAATTATAGACCTGCAAGTTATACAGCTTATAACTCCAGTAGGATTGATTTGAAAACCTCAGAATGTAGGTCTGTTAGTTTCTTTTTGTTGATTTTTAAAAAGTTCTACTAGTGATAGTGCAACGTAGGTGAGTTAGAACAGGTTCCTCTGAAGAGGCAGAGTTTGTAGAAGATAAGACTGTAGCCTCAAGTTTTGCCAAGCAATTTCTACAATGAGTTTTCAGCCAGACAATGAAAATGAGCTCAGGGGCAAAACTGAGATTAAGATGTGGAACTTTTTTAGTCTATTCAAGTTTGAGTAGGGAAAAAAAAAGCCAGTAAATTAAAGATTAGTATGTTTAAGTATAAAAAATATCTTTTGATGATGTTTTTACTTATGATTACTTGCAGAAAAAATTGACTAGAAGCCTTCTAAAATTTTTAAGAAACTATTTCCAAAGAAACAAACCACCTACCAAAGCTTGTTATTTTTCTAACCGTAAACAAAACTCTACCTCAAAGCTGTAATCATGATGTGGACTAAATTAGCCTCTAAAATAAAAACTTTTCAATATTTCCATTATGAAGGATAAGGACAAGGAAAGTCTAACAAAGGGCTAAACCAAAAAACATAATCCCAAATATCCAGAGGGCATTATAATGAGCTACCACTTGGGTTAACCAAGGAACTTAATTCAGTAAAAAAACAGGTTCTTCACCACTCTTGCCCAGTGAGATTTGATGGTTGTGATTGTTCAGTGACTGTTATGAATTTTCCATGCTTTCTTTAAAAAATAAAAAACAGTTTTAAATGTGGTTGTGCTATTGTACGTTGGCACAGAGGAGAGAAAAAGACATTTCCTCTATGTTTTAATATCCTAAGTATGAAGAGTCACATCAGTAAGAATGGTCTCCTTTGGGATATTCACTCCCCATACTAGGGAGACCATTTCAAAGTTGCATCCAGTTCCAAGTCCATCTCTGGGTAGGTAATGTTTGGTCCTCTCTATCAGGTCTTGCTATGGCTCTTTGTGTTGTGGTTTGATGAGTAGGAAGAAAGGAATTGAACTTTTAGGGGAGAGACATGTGTTGGGCAACTTGGTTTTTTTGTGGGGGTTTTGTTGTTGTTGTTCTGTGGTATGTGTGTGTGTTTAGGGGAGAGATAAGATTGAGAGCAGACCCTCACATACCCATTTTACCTTTCTTCTATAGAACTTGAGGGAGGCATATGGCTGCACAGCTATAAAGACAATTTCTAGTCTCTGGTCTATAGAGAGAGCACACACTAGTAGGGGAGAGCAGAGAGAGAGAGAGAGAGAAGGAGGGAGGGAGGGAGGGAGAGAGAGAGAGGGAGAGAGAGAAGGAGGGAGAGAGAGAGAGAGAGAGAAGGAGGGAGGGAGGGAGAGAGGGAGAGAGAGAGAGAGGGAGAGAGAGAGAGAGGGAGAGAGAGAGGCCCGGAATATAAACCAGGCTCCAGGCTCACAGCTGTCAGCACAGGGCCCAGTGTGGGGCTTGAACCCACGAACCATGAGCTCATGACTTGAGACAAAGTGAGACACTTAACTGACTGAGCCACCCAGGTGGCCTTAAAACTTCTTTTAAAGGAAGCATCATGCCTGTCTTTTTTCCTTTTCCATTATCGTTTCCTTCTGGTTGACTGATTGTAAGTGGCTTAGCAGGAGTTGAAAAGAAGATATGTAACGACCTAAACAAAGGGTCTTGGTCTTTGATACAGTTAAACCATCATATAAGTCCTAGGCCATTTATTTTTGGATTACCATGTAAGAAATATACAAACTTTTACTTGGGCCTTCATTACCAGAAATGAATTTATTCAGTGACTAGTATAATGCTAATGAAAGTAATTATGATGTCTGTGTATATGTGGCTAAAATGGTTTCCATGCTTTCTTGCACACATTCAGAAACTCTTTGTTTAAACTTAGAACAGCATTAGGTGTTGATGGAGAGGAGCCCTTCTTCCTTTTGATGTGAAACAGATACAATGTCAAAAAAAAAAAAAACCCAGCAACAAAGAAAACACAAAACAAACAAACAAAAAAGCCCCAAAGTCAAGATGACTCCTTATAGAAACTGATCTGCCCACTGCATTTCTTTCCCTGGCATTAACAGTTCACCAATACTATTTGAAGGTCTGTTTCAGTGGTTATAGTAGTTCTTGTTTTCTGCCTTATCTCCGTGAATTTAGTAAAATGTCTATGCTCTTCATGGTACTGATATGATAAATTACATTATACTCAAGCTCTCTGGAAATGAAACTGCTTGCCTTTAAGATAACAAATTCTACAGCAAAGCCCTTCCCCCATCTTCCGCTAACCTTTTTGCTTTCCTCAGTCTATAATTAGTTGGAAATAATATTTCTCTGGTGTTGACACTGCAGAAGATACAGAAATTCAAACTGCATGAAGGTTGATAAAAATGAATTTTATCAGGAAAGTGAGAAAGTGTTCATATAAATGAACTTTAGATAGATAGCTATAGAAAGATAATCTGGGTATTTAGCTGAGAGATGAATACTTAGATTACTATACTAGGGCAGAAGAAAATTCATTTTTTCTTCTTGGATTCTGTATTACATGTAGAATTTCAAAACTCTTGACCTCCAAAGAACTTCCAAATGCATCTTAATACCACATGATTTTATTTGGCTTATTTTTTTCTTCCAAGAACATCTGTACTTTTTAGGTAGATGAAAAACTGAGTTACAAAGCATGTACAAGGTCATATTTTGAGCTGCTAGTGGAACTTGGGCTGAATTTTTGAACACTTTCTCAAACCAGTTTAACTCAATTTTCACTGCATTGTACATGCCAAAAATTTTCAGCACTATATAGGAAAAATTATTTTTCTTATCTTGTTTTTAGTCGGCTGTGTTTCCTCCTACCCCTACTCAGTCCAGTCTTTGGGCATCCCATTTCTTGCCCTTAGAATGTTTGTGTGGACTGCACAGCTTATCACACTTAAGGTACACACACATGGTTAGTTCAAATCACTGAAACTCACTGAGCATGTCAATATAAAATGCTGCAAAAAAGGAAAGACACCAAGAGATTATTCCTGATGTTGGTGAGTCCAGATGTGCCCTCTAGATGTCCTGTAGATGTTTCTTAATAACTTTAAGAGGCTATTTGTGGGTGATAGCTCTCATAAATTAAATGTTATCAATTAAAATTAGGCATTCAATTCTATTGAAATCAAGTGAAAACTCATTTTATATCCAATCATCCTGGTACAGATTGGATGGTATTAAGGCATTAATTCTCTCACATTCTCTCCCTTTTTTTTTTTTTTTGAGCATGTAGCAACACACCGTCCATTTCCTTGCTATCATCTTTTTCTAGCACTTGGCTATTTTTAACAAAAAGCATAGAAGCGTCTCTTTTCTTTCCTCAAATTAAAACTTCCTTCTTCATACTCAAAGAAAATAGGGTTCAGTTTTTCTTTCCAGCTCTTTTCCATGAATGCCTGGGCCAAGATATATGTTCTTACAAAGCACTAGTTAAACCAGAAAGAGATGAGACGAGATCCCAATGGCTCAGTGGATCCATCAATGATATTATTTTTTCAAATGTATGAAATTATTTATAATAATTATTTTTATTAGAGAAATGTTCAAACAAATTAATATGATGAGGGCTGAGACCAAATTTTTGCTTTGTTCATTATCTATTCTTGCCTCTCCCACCACCATTTGGAAGACCTGCTTCTATGGTCCTCTGCTCTATTTGTAACTAATAATAATTAATTATAAAATATTTTGACACTGACTAGCTAAATCAAACTTATCACTTCCTCTTTTCTGAACCTAGCCTGTTTCCATTTAAACTGCTATTTTGTTGTCTTTTAAATCACTTGAGGCTAGAAAACTTTTCAATGTTCTATATTTATTTATAATATATAGTACAAATGACATTAATACATGTAATACCTATATATGATACATGCATAATACAGATGTAATACATGTAATATACATAGGTATGCTCTCCACCTCCCATTCCTCACTCTTTGTTCTGGTATTATACTAATTTTATGAAATTCTTTATCTCCCTTGTCTGTTGAGGTACCTTGATTTTTTTTTTTTTTGGCTTTTTTATGCTGACACTGTGCAGAGCTGTCGTTAAATATATGTGAACATTCTGCATGACTGAAGTACACAAGATTCAACTCCTTTTTTCTCTCCTCTTACAAAGATAACTGATAGGTCTTGTAAATCCTTAATTTAACTCCCTTCTCCAGTGGAACTTCCAAACCCTTACTTCCATCCACTGTTGGGACTTTCATTCTTTTTTTCTTTTTTCTGCTGGGCCTTCCAAATTATTTTGCTCACCTCTGATTTCTCCCATCCAAGACATTAAAAATGATTGCTAAATATAGATTTGATCATGTTACTATCCTACTCAAACCCAGCTTACAGGATTATTTAAAGTGTGTCATGATTTGATGGCAGCCTACCTTATCAACCTCAACCTTGCCACTTTCATCTGTTAGGTTTGCACTGTGC
The DNA here is from genome assembly GCF_006229205.1 of Suricata suricatta. Lineage (NCBI taxonomy): Eukaryota > Metazoa > Chordata > Mammalia > Carnivora > Herpestidae > Suricata > Suricata suricatta. Next base: position 95,730,487 of record NC_043703.1, read on the forward strand.
AAACTTCTCCATTTGCAGAACATGTTTCTTCAACAAAATCTGCTTGGGAGCCTATGAGGAATGAGTAGGAACCAAAAACCAATCATTTTTTATTCTAAAACTAATAAATTGACTCTTTCCTCCTCTCATCAGTGCCTATTTAAAAAATAAAATAAAAACGAGAAGTATGCTGAATTTTAGGACATCTCCAGTACTATAAACTTGACTTGGATGGGATTTTCTAGATCAACTATTTAAAATACCATAAATATACATAAAGATAATTATTTCCATCTTGAAAATTATGTTCAACAATGTTTTGGTTTTTAATTCTATTTTAAAATTAAAAAAAAATAGCCCATGTTAGATGCTGTTATTCAAGGAACCCATACATGCCCCCGTGCATGCACACACACACACAATCAGCGCTTTGTTTCCCCAATTACTTCTAAAGTTATTCAACTGTAACTACATTAGATTACAGAATTAACTTGCAAATACCTCATTTGGCACAAATGGTTTAAGAATATTATTATTCAGAGCGATATTTCTTTCTCTATTTCTCTAGAGTTTGGCGTTACCCATAGTTTTAAAAACACAAGGTTTGGGGGCGCATTTTGAATTAAAAATCCACCTGTAATCTTGCATTATTCATCTTTGTTTCCCAGTGTTACACAGAAAAAGGTGCTCACATGACATTTCTGGAAGGCAAGTGAATCCATTGTAATGCAGAGACATATACCAACAAATCAGCTTTCAATCAAATGATCGTTTTCTGTGTTTAAGGCAATAAGAAGGGTAGAAAGAAAAGTGTTGCCAACCAGGTACCAAATCCATGCTGTCTAGAGAAAAATAGACTTACACATGTGCAAAGAACAGAAAGCAAGTACCATGTAAATGACAAAATTACTTACACATGAACAATAATAATATAATAAAAATGATAATGATTAGTATGTATTGAGCATTTACTATATGCTACGATTTGCACTAAACTCTTCCAGACATTTTATCATTTAATCTTCACAGAAATTCTATAAAGCATGAACTATTACTATACATTTTACAGAATGAGAAAGATTTAACAAGTTTTATATATACTTAGTTTTACCCAGCTGGTAAGGGTAGAACTAGAATGAGATTTTCTGAGTTTCAAATTTCATAATACTCTGAAATGGGCAGTTTACCCTGTTTGAGGTATCACTAAGATGGTGGAATTAAATAAGGAATGAAATCCAATATATTCACTACAAAATAGAATTTTAAAAAATTTCATATGTCAGAACACAATGAAGACAAAATTGTGTCATTGAGCTCATAGGAAGATGTAGATTTCCCCAGGAATTAGAGTTCACCTCTGGATAGAGTTGGCACCAGCCAAGCATATTTCTACAATGTTTTGAATCTTTGATATATTGAGCTATCTACAGCATAAACATTGGTAAATTTAGTGTGGCATATGCTGAATATTTCAAATTTTAAAATTTCAGCCTAGATAATTTAACAGGATAAAAAAAAAAACACTGTTCTCTAATGCTGCAGAAGTTACCATGGTATATTTCAAGTCACAGTTTCAAAACAGCATCAGGATACATGATCATATTACTAATTGAGTCCATAGCAAATATGGAAGCAGGTGCACACATAAAAATCTACTTTGATAATTGAAATTTGTTTTGAATAAGCAGTAAACAATATATCTTAAGCTGTCATTACTGAGGTATTCAAATGAAAGGAGATTCATGAATGATTATGCAAATTTCAAAACCACATTCAAAATGCAGCTTAAAAGCAGTGTGCAAAACATAAGATTCTATTTCTTGTTTTCTTAGCTGAGTTAATCTACTTGTACTTCAGAAACCTAATATTTAAAGAGGAAGAAACTGGCAATTTGTTTGTCATTGGCACAGAAATAACGATGGGAAATTCCTATAAATATTTTTAGTCAATTAGGGTTGACCAGGAAGTTTGAAAATTCATTATACAAACAAAACAACTCAAAGGGAAAAAGACAAAGAAAATTGATTTTCAAACAATGAAATAGTATATAAATTAAAGGGATGAAACAAAGGAAGGTGCGAGTCATTCATTCATTAACCATTCACCCAGTAGGTTTTTATTAAGAATTTCCTGTGCAGTTGGGGTGCCTGCACGTCCCAAGCAGTTAAGATCCAGCCTCTCACTCAGGTCGTGATCTCAGGGTTCATGAGTTTGAGCCCTGCATCTCCGCACAGAGCCTGCTTCAGATCTTCAGGCTCCCTCTCTCTCTCTCTGCCCCTACCCTGCTCATTCTCCCTCTCTTTTACATACTCTCTCTCTTCTCCTCCTCCCTTCTTTTTCTCTTTCTCAAAAATAAACATTGTATAAAAGAAAATTTTACTGTGCAAGATATAGCAATGCCCAATGACCTCTGCCCTCATGGCACTTTCAAGTGGGAAGTACAGAAATGATAAGACTAATAGTCCAATTCACTTTTATACAGTTATAATAAATGCTCAAAAGGGACAATAGCATGAACTGTAAGCGTAACAAGAGAGCTTGAATTAGTGACGGGCAGAAAGAAGGGGAGACATGGCAGGCACACCAAGGTAAATTCATTAATGAAGCAGCATTTGGGCCTGAGATCTGAACTAACTAGGTCAGACAACTAGCAAAGGAAAGAGAAAATCAGCTAATTTTGTGATGCAACTGTTCAGCGTTTATGTGAATTTCTCTATCAAAACTTTTCATAGTACAGTAAGGTAGTTGTTGCAGAAGTGAGTGTGATTTATGTTAGAGTGATGTTCAAGAAAAATGCTTTATTTGGAAGCAAAAGAACATGATGGTTAAGCTTACTGTAGAATCACACAGCCACAGTTTGACTCCCTGCTCTACACTTCCTTCTACTCTTTGTGAAGTTGGGCAAGTTTCTTCAGCCTTCCAAGTAATAAATAGCTATAAAATTGGGATAATAACATTGCCTTTATTATAGTCTTGATATGAGGTTTCCCTGAGATAATAAACATCCACCATATCCCTGGCACAAAGTAATTATTCAATATACCTTAGCTATTATTATGAGGAGAAAAAAGATTGAAAATAAATGTCAAAGAGACTTTGAATGCCCTAAGAGTGTAGACATTATTCCATAAGTAACGGGAAGCCTTTGAAGTTTTCTGAAAAACGATTTCAGCATACAGGTTAAATTATCAGTGACAATCTATAGCTTACATAGTGTTTCCAAACGTATTATTTCACTTAATCCTCATTAATCTGGAAGTGATGATATTTCGATTGACATTTTTTACAGATTAAGAAACTAGAACTTAGCGCACTTAACTGACTTGCCCAAAAGCTCATAAGACTTAATAGAAGAGCTATGATTCAGGACCTCAAGTCAAGGCTAGTGTAATTTTTGCTATGACACAGCTGGCAGAGGATTTTAAAAGACATTGTAAAGAGGTTACACAGAAAACCTAAGGGATACCATTATTTTGGTAACTCTGAACTTGACATGGAGAACTTTTATTATTATTTTTGGAATGTTGTTGGGGAGAACATAGATATAGAATAAATGTCTAAGAAGTTGGAAACTTTGATGTTGGCCCTGTCTCTGCCACTTCACTTTGTGATAAGTCACAAATCATTTAACCTCTGTTGTTGTAGGGTCCCGCACTTGAGGAAAGAAAAGAAAACATCCCATTTCTTGTGATTTCCCAATGGCTCACAGGAGACACTCTCCTTCGCCCCCACAAAAGCGCCAACGAAACAGAAAAATCAGAAGAAAAACATACATACGTTGTCGCTTTAAAACAAAAGTCTCTATTCTTACCCTGAACTTAAAGTCTCAGGAAAAGTAAAGTCAAAGTCACTGAAATATAGAGACTCTATCAAATTTTTTTATTATTAAAATAAAACCAAATTTAAATTAAATAAAATATACAGAAAACAAGACAGGTTTTCAATGGCATTTTGCACATGTTAACCTATTCATACTGGCACCTCTGGTTGTCTTCCATTTTAGGACACTGTCCACGAGAAATTTTGGGGTGCTCTCTCTTCCAGTTTGAACTGTGAACATGCAGACCTGTCATAGTTTCTATATATGTCATATGTACTGAGGGACATTTTCCCAAGTCTACTTCTCTATCCAGATGTTAATGAACTGGTGCCTTTATGGCTTTGGTTTCTGGGTCCCATCATGCTTCCAGATATCACCTTCTTTTATAGTAAAAGCCAAAGTTCCTGATGCTTTCCTCTCAGCTTCTTTTATTGTTCACAAATCCCCTTGAGATAGATTTTTGGGGATGCAAAGGGGTTGGAACTTCCTACTCATTCTCTTCTTTTTTCTATTCTGACCTTTAAGTTTCATCTTCTTCTAATTATTCCCAACTGAATTTTATACCTTATTATATCTTTTAGAAAATCTGTAGATTTCTGAAAATGTCCTTAGATATAATGCCATGCATACTAGGAGTTTTCATAGTGTAACTCACATTTTTTGGAGAGTTTAATATGGTAATGTATTATAAAACTTTATAAGACTACCTCTTAAAAAACAGGACTCTGAACTACAGAGCTTTTGTAAAAGCTAATATATGAAATAATCTAACTGCTTGAAAGAATAACTTGCATTAAGAATCCCCCCTTTCCTCTATTAGACAACCTGATATATTTCTACCCATGATTGTAAGAAACTATTATGTAAAAATTCTTCATGCGACAAGAGTATGCAGAGTGGTGAGGTGACAGATTGAAATATGTTAGAGTTTGTTTTTGGGGGGGTTTCAGAGAAAGCATTGTATTTTATATACTTCAGAGACAATTCGGGCCATAAGATAATATCTCTATTATAGAAAAGCAGTCAATATGTAAAGTATTTTACTATCCAACAAAGGTAGCTTTAATTTATAACCATGTTTTTGCCACAGCAGCAATCACAATGCTTAGAAACTTAGACAACTAGAATAAGCATTTCAACTACATAGTCCAATATCCTTATTTTACACAAGAGAATGCAGAGCCCAGAAGAGAGGTGTAATGGTAGGTAATTAAGGTCATACTGCTAGTTAGAAGCTCCAACTCCAACACACTGATCTTGGTGAGGTACGCCTATGTTACACTTCGTGTTTTTTTCTTCTGTGTGCTGCATGTTTTGTTCACCTCAGAAGAGATTCTGTCTGAGACTGAGTTGTCGGGCATAGGCAAGAACAAAGCAAGAATCTAGCCTGCTTCTCAACACATGAGTCAGTTTCAAGAAAATTGATATATGCTGACAAACAATACTATTAAGGAAGAGGTGTTTTGTGGACCAAAGAAATGACCTTCACACAGGTAGAAATAGAAGCAGTGTTGAATGCCCTGTATGATGGAGGAGCATATGAATTATATATAAAGATAGTTCAAATTGATTATGGCAGCAAGAGACCAGCCAAGGGCATTCACAGGCATTTTATGAAAACATTTCTCCATCCTTCCTGAAGAACATATTCCAAATCCTTGGCCTGGAAGAAAACGGCATATGGATTAAGAACTCCTAAACCATCATACTTTGTAAGAGAATAATACCACTGCTATGAAAACCCACCAAAATTTAAAAACTTAAAAACTAGGTAAATATGCTAACTGGAGTTCATGTGACATTACTGTGGAATATAGGCAGCACAGATGATGAATGCAGGGCAGATTACAGTTTGCACATCTGAATAATGAATAATTCCTCACATTCAGTACCAAGCAAAGAAGAGAGAAAGCAATGCCCGGTTGAGGAAGGCTTCCTAGCAGAATGTGGGAGAGAAACATTCTGAGTGTAATTGCCAAGTTTTAACTCAGTGGCTGAAGGGCACTGGGCAGTCACTGTGAATAAAGAGTGAGATGCTGTTTTAGAATTTGTTCCCAGTAGAGAATACTAACTGTAACGTGAAGGGCTGTCTTCACAAACACAGAAAATATGGAAGTCATTAAGTTATATTGATGTGGAAAACCCAAGAACTCCAAGATGACCTGGAATGATTGCCCTGAATGCTTATATTTTCTTCCACTGTATGCAGATTTCTCATCCTAAAGCCAATGAAAAGCAATCATAAGTAAAGCTTATGAAGTAATGTGGTGTGATCAAAAGTCACTCTGCTGTACTCCCATAAATGTTCTCACTGAAGTGAAATTTTATACAAGAAAGTTTCATGTCTCGTTTTTTTGTTTGTTTTTTGAGAAGGAGGAGGGGCAGAGGGAGAGAGAGAATTGTAAGCAGGCTCCATACCCAGCTCAGAGCCTGACAAAGGGCTTGATCTCATGGCTGTGAGATCATGACTTGAGCCTAGATCAACAGATGCTTAACCAACTGAACTTCCAGGGTTTCCCAAAGTAAATTCCTTCCTCCCCCTCATCCAATGGTCAGCCATGACCTCTGAAGCCGCTCTTGTGTTTATATCATCACAAGTAAAGTGACTCAATACATAATGGAAGGTGAAGAAAGAGGTGATGACAGATGAGCAAAGAAATCACCAAGGCAACTGAGAGAAGACATTTGTAAGTCCTAAAAGAAGCCAAGAATGTAAGGGTTTTACTTTTCCCCAATGAAGTGCACAGTTTCTATCTACCATCAAATTTTCAGTGGAGTTTTCATTGTTTGGAAAATGGAAGTAACTCTGCTCTGGTAAAAGCAACTTTCTGATTATGGTGTCTCCATGAGCAAATTAGACAGGAGAAGCTGCATTTAAAAACAAATTTAAGAAGCTAGCAATCCAGAAAACAGCATGCAGATATAAGGAAATAAGTTTTATGAGATTGACATGAATGTATTAGTTGATTTAGTGAAACACCGAGGTCTTTTCCATAAAAGAAAAACACACTATGCTTTAAGAATTATTTAAGGCACCCCATGGCCAGGGGTGGGAGGCTAACATTATTTAGATTAGGTTATCCACTCTCTAAAAATTTATTCAGAAGTCTGACTCTAACATCAGGGAATGGTTTTGCATGACTGGAATATGCTTATGAGACTATTTTATTTGACCAAGAAATATGGACACCAAGATAAGTAATAACTGCTCTCTCTATAAGGTGCTCAGAATATTTGTGTCCTTATTGTTTTTCATAATCACCCATTAATAATTGCCTTACCCTTTGTCACATAATGAAATGAATCTCTTACTTCCTTCAATTAAACATATTCAAATATCCAGAATATTTCTAAGAATTTTGAGAGATGTTTATTATTATTTTTTGTAGGTACACCAGATTCATGTTGGGGAAGCTTATCAGAGGATTCAGGCAGACTTGGTCTTAAAGAGAATATACAAGTAAATTTCCATTGTTACATTTGCAAATGACCAAGTACCACTTGCAGGAGAGAGAACACAGGTGACAAAGTTTGTCTTAAGGCCAATAGGTCAGGTTAAATTGAGAGAAAGAACATAGAGTCCATTCTCTTACGACATGAATTTACAGAGTAGGCTGAAAAATAAATAGTAGAAACCAAAGAAAACTACTTTACTATGAGCTCTACAGAATAATTGTTTCAGTTTCATAAAGAAAAGTCTATGAATTACATCTTTTTCCCCTTTCCAGAATTCAAAGCCAGTTGAGAGATAGATGCAAGAGGCAGACAGAGACTTAAAAACAAACAATTATTTTAAAAACCTTTATTATTGACTAGATCTGGAATGGAAGACCAGATATCTAGGGGTAGCCAAAGTGTCTTACTGAGGCGTTGTTCATGAATTAGGCAGACTGACTCAACCAACTCCTGGATCCATGGGACCACAGCATGATACTTTTTCAGGGTTAGTCCACTTGCTGAATCTCAGAGATGAAGAATGCAGCCTTAAAGATAATTCATCAGGAACTGTGCCACACAATTCCACTTCCTTCTGCCAAACTCACTCATCAGATCATTTACTTCTCTTCCTCAAAGGAGAGAAAGTACATTGGGAGCAAGGAGGATGAAACTGGGTGTGCTATGCTTTTTTTTTCCCCAAGAAAAAGTGATGTTTAGAGTACATGGTTTTCCCAAGAATACAGAGAATACAAGGAATCAGCAGCTGAGGAGCTAGAAATGAGAGATGATGTAGGTAATACTCTGAAGCAGACTTTATCCTCACTGCAATTGGTATAAGTAACCATGGTACATATTTGTTTTTATCCCCAGATATAGCCTGGAAGAGTGTTCACCTAAGGCCCACAGCATCCTGGAGTACATGCTTGAGATTAATAAAATGTAAAGCTGGAGTCCCTGGGTGGCTCAGTAGGTTCAGCTTCTGACTCTTGGTTTCAACTCAGCTCATGGTCTCACAGTTTGTGAGTTCAAACCCTGCATTGGGCTCCATGTTGGCAGGGCGGAGCTTGCTTGGGATTCTCTCTCTCTTCTCTTTCTGCTCCTCCCCCACTCACATGGACTCTCTCTCTCTCTCTCAAAAATAAAACTTTAAAAAATAAAATGTAAAGCTATGTTTTAAATATTTTTAATCCTGTATGTAGATAATTATATGCACTTGGACAAATATTATATTCAATTTTATGGTATATGGATTACTAGGTTATTTAGAATATCAGTTATCCTAAATGTATCCCTATCCCATTTACACCATTTTGAATCAGTGAAAGGTATTTGATGAAATGAGTATTTCTTTGTAAAGATCCATTGTATTCAAGGCATGTCTTGATAACAGACACAAAGAAATGAATTAGACACATTCCTTGCCCTGAAAAGTTCTTATCACATAAAGTTTACAGACATATAGCTAATTAGGTGTAACACAACAATAATGCCTTGATAGAGGCAGTGTGGAAGGAACTAAAGAGCATTATGCAGATCTGCCTAGTCCTCGATGAAGGTTGAGATTTGAAGGAGGCTCCAGAAAAATAAGTGAGAAGTCACCAGGTGGTGGAATTAGAGAGGACATTCTAGGTAGCCATAGGAGTAATTCTGGTAATAATAGAACCCTTTGTGGAATTAAAGATAATGCCATTATGGAAAAGTAGAATTCAACTGTATGTTTGATAATAGTTAAAGGTCAAGATAAAGGTTGAGGCAAGCTCTTAAAAGTGATTTTGTGCCATATTTGTGTTGTGGTTATGTTTCTACTGCTTTGGTTTGTTTTTGTTCTCTTCTTTGGAAAAAGATATTACCATTTTTGCTAAAGAATAAATGGGGATTAGATGTCATCTAGAATCACTGACGTTTGCCAAGGTTCAAGGGTAAACAAGTGGGAAAACAGTCCTAGTACTTCTAGGAGAAAAGGGTGGTTTCACTCTGAAAGGGGTTCATCACTGGGGTTGGTGATTGTTCTTCTGTGATGTGGTGGACAATGTACTCAGTTTTGTAGCATCTTTAGGTTGATTGGAATGCCGAGGGTTAGTGTACATGACAAAGAAATACATTTATAGATCTATAGTACTTTCTTGAGGGCCTATAACTGACCCCATTGTTGGAAACTGTTCCCTCACTTACTGTTACAGTGGAGTTTGACTCCTTCACTGATGATACCTCAGGAGAAGAACTCATCTCCACTCCTGAATTTTGGGCCAAAATTATAAGGTCAGCCTTACCTACTGGGTGAGTGTCTCGCTTTCAAATACTCCAAATCTTTTGCAAAAGAAACTTGTTTTCCTTACTCTTCTACCAGAAAGACTCAGCATTCTTGAGATATTTTGGTGCAGGAGCACTTGTCTACAATAACTGATTTTCTCTGCCACATCAAGTCCCTGAGGCCAAGGAGATCAAATGAGTTTAAACCAAATGTCTCCACCTAGGTTGGCTGGCAACTATCCATGAAACAAATTACTGGAGAGTAAGTATTTTTCTCCATAGTATCTGTTATTATAGATATTCACATTGCTTTAGTACAGGTAACTGCTATGCAAAATGGTATTCAGTCCATTTCCTTGCTTGGGACACAAATTGTCAAGCTAGTGAAGGATAGCAGAATACGCCATCCCAAAATATGCTCCTTCGGCATATTGATTCTTTTCAGTGGTAGTCACTTAAAAACTGCTAATACAGGAAGAAGCTTTTTCTGAACTCCTCCTATCTGCCTTAAGATAGATCTTCCCAAACACACTCAACTATCTTGAATTTCTTCCCAGAGGGATTTTGTTAACTAGGGAGGACTAGTCTTACCACAGGAGGGGAGTCCACACAAGGCAGACTTTATCACAAACTGTCATACCTCCCATTCATTCTTCTAAGAGCCTATTCACTTTTTCCTTAGAATCATTTACTCTCCCCAAAGAGTTCTAAAAGCCCTACCCCCTCCCCTGTTGAAATGGTATTTGAGCCTGAAGTCAAGCCACCTCAGGAAGTTTCTCAGTTTTCCCTGGGAGGTATACATATGAATAATCTGTTTTTTTCTTTTGCTCATCTTTCTTTTATTATAGAAGTCTCATCTAAGAACTCAAGAGAAAGAAAATTATTTTTCCTCTTCCACATTAGTTTGTGTCAAGCCTCTGTCATTCATTCACCACATGACATGTAGTGTCATTGTACTGATCCCATGGTGCTTTCCTCTGTACTTGATGTATGTATAAGAACGCCCAGGCTTTAAGAAGGAAGGAAAAGAATATTTTAGAAGAAAGTAAACTGGACTTTGGAGATCTTGCTATTACCTGTATGGGGAGAGTAGTCAAGGATTTTGCATTTTGGGGACAGACTGGAACAGTTTTGAACTCCTTTGTTCTGTAGGACCTCACCCTGGTTTCATGAAAGTGCTAGAGAAAGAAGAAGTCTGTGGTTATAATTAGGGGAGACAGACATGATCAAATATGCTTTGAAGCAGGCCACACTGGTAGTGGTATGGGATGCTGGAGCCACTTGCCCAGCAAGGAAGTTCCAGAGAGAATATTCAAGCCCAGACTGAGAACTGCAAAGAGAGCTTCTCACTGGCGAAGAGAAGTGACCACAGCAAGGCTTCCTCACGTGGGAGAATAGATACATCCATACCCTACTCATCGATCTTTCTTTTTCAGGGCATTATTTCTCAGGAAACATTCATTGCAATACAAGTACCACAGGTTGGCTCATGTTCAATGTATAATTTATGTGAAGGAAATGGATTAGGCCATGTCCAACCATTAATGACGGTTTGAGGCCTCGCTCTCTGGGGGATGTCAGCTACTTTCCTGCTCTTGGCTTTATTACTTGTAGGTAAAAATGAATCCTCCACCTGTGTGAAGCTATCCTCCTCCTACTGTCCTCTTCCTGTGTGAACAGTCTGTGTTTTCACCTTAAAAGAAGTATCAGGTGCTGGTTTTGTGTAGAGTAAATTGCTGCCAAGATAAAGAAGCTGCCAAAGAGCAATAATTGAAGGGGCAGACAAGAATGGTGTTAAGTGTCCAAATGGTGTTCTTATGAAATTCTCAGTAGTAACTGGCAGTTAGAAAAAGTCAGAGTTGAAGGCAAAAACCTAAAGTGTAGTCTTCAGTTTCATGCTTTGATTATACGTGTATTTCCCTAGCCTTCAGTAGCCAATATATTTTGTGGCAAAATATTTTTCTGAGGTAAAGGATATACCTGCAAAGCAAAGACATGTAATTATTTATTCAAAAGAATAATAATCCTTGGGGCATTTGGGTGGCTCTGTCAGTTAAGCATCTGAATTTGCCTCAAGTCACGATCTCACAGCTCACGGTTCGTGCCCTACGTCAGGCTCTGTGCTGACAGCTCTGTGTCTCCCTCTCTCTCTGCCCCTCCCCCAATTAACACTGTCTCTCTCTTTCTCTCAAAAATAAAACAAACATTAAAAAAATGTTAAACAAAATTAAAAACATAATCCTTTATTTTAAAGATGAGGTATTTTGCACCATTCACTGGCTTGAGCATAGGATGAACAAATGGCTAAGGAAGCATAGTTTGAAGATATGCTGTTAACCATATCATAGCATTTTCAGTTTCTGCAGCCATACATTTTAGGAAGGAGCACCAGTGTAATCCACTACTGTCATAGATACAAAGCAAACAAAAAAGAACAAAAACAGAAAATAAGACCAACAAAAACGATAAAATGTATCTCATTTTCAAAGGGGTGAATAAAGGCCCAATAACCCACAAAAACTTCCAAGTAAAGTTTCAAGTAGATATTAGGCTGACAATTCCTTAGCAGAGACTTCAATTAGAAATCTTCTGTAGGCGAAGGGTGGGAAGAGATGAGCAGGTGAAATTTAACTTCCTTCTCCAGCGCATGCTGTGAGCCCTACATTCTCACCTCCACAAACTAGCAAATCAAAGGTATTGAGGATTCAAGCATTTTTCTTCTAGCAGTGGGTGGTCCAAGTGCCTCAACCCTGCTGTCTTTTCATATTAGAAAGAAATGCAAGATCATTGTCACTCATACAACATCCCATTTGTTCTGCGGCTGTCACTGAATTTTCTGAATTTTATACGGGGTCTCTCTCCCACTAAGAGGATGAACCCATGCTGCAACTTCTCTGTTTCAACTGTGGGATAATTCCTTCTTTCAGAAAAAGAAAGTATAGGAACATTCATTTTTACAAAGAAGTCGGGCATTAAGGGACTGTCTTTGCAATACAGAAATAAACCACAGGTCCTTCAATTGTCACATTTCAGAGATTTGCTCGGCAAGCCTTAAAATAATTTCTCTCTCTTTTTTTTTAGTGACTGATCAAGAGTGATTACCAAGCCATATGATTAAAAGGGACTTTTTCCAGAATGGCCAACTATTCAGCAATAAATTCCAAGGACATATCCCTTATGAAAGCAGGCATTCCTTCTTCATGGGAAATGTGCCTTCAAGAAATGGTTTTTGCAGTTCCTTAACTCTGTACCTGGGGGATGGGGTAAGGCAGTGGAGGAAATGGAGGAACGATAAATGGAAATCTCACTCAGAATTATGGGAAATTATTTTGAAAAGTATTTTAGAAATCATCAATAGTGCAGAACCATTGAATTACTATATTGCACACCTGAAACTAATATAACACTGTTATATTAACTGGAATTAAAATAAAAAGTTAAAGTAAAATAAATAAAATAAAATAATAAACAAACACAAGTTGTTCTCCTAGGAATTCTAGGACTGTGGTGGATAGGGTTAGAAAGAGGCACAAAAATAAATTTAAGAAGGCATTTTTCTACCATAAAACTCTTTCTGTTTCAAGAAAGGGATTTAGACACAATTAGAAAGCAGCATACAGTAAATTAGGAAAAAAAGGAAAAGATAGTCCATGAAGGCTTCCAACTTTACGTTCCTCTCCCCTCCATCTTGGTATTTTAACTAATGCCTTTATAGGATCACGTTACACTATGCATACTAATTAAAAGTCTCCCATTCAGACATAAGGCTAGATTAAGCAAAGATGAAAAAGGACTCTAAAAATAAAATATTGTATGATGGATGGAGTTTAAAGACCAACTAGAGTTGGGTCTTATGCAAGACCAGGACACCTAGAAGTCTCTGTCTCTCCTTTGTTTTTACAAAGACCTAGACTATCCCATGGATCCTAAGTTTCCATACTCAGTGTCAGTGACACTCAGAAATGAACGACCTGTTCCTGCTCAACCCCAATTCTCAATTTCTGGGAAAGAGAATTAGACTGTCCCAGCTTGGGTAATCAGCTATGGCCATGGGATTCAGAATCATAGTTTAAATTTAATCACAGTTGGTGGAGAACTAAAAACTATGGCTCAGAGTTCAGTTACTGGAGAAAAGCAGATAGCTCTTGAATTGAAAAGGTACCCCAAAAAGAGTTTATTGTACTTATGTGTATACTGAGTTACATTTGTGTAGAAATTATACAATTGTATAATTTACCAGAAGAGAGTTTCAAAAATGCCATATTTTATCAGGAGTCATAAATACCTCATATTTCTTACATTTCCAGGAGAAATAAAGATGTCACTCCACAACTCAACAGATACACTGTTTCTATTTTCCAGTTAGTGTGTGCATGTTTAAGACCAAATAATTTGACTTCCTTTTATAATAGAAAAATGGAAGGACAGTGAGCCCAAAATCATCTTCTCATCCTTGACTCTACCACTGTATCTACAAAATTCTTTTGCCATGTGCTCTCTGTAATGTTTAGGCAGATCTTTATCATGGGGAAATCATATGTTGACTTTGCAAAAGCATGTTTTCTATTTTGCAGAAATGAGCCCACTGTGTTGTGGATGCAGGCATCAGGAACCTCAATACCTTTGTATGATTGCTTGATTTAAATAAATGAATGTGGATCCTTGACAGGTGATCTTTACCATGTTTAGAATCCCAAAAAGATATTTTAGAATGCAAACCCAAAGCAGAGGTTCTTCGCCATACTTTGATCTCCACTTAAAGGTTCTTGCTGTTTTCCCCATGGTTTACAACTTGAAGATGTTTTGGAATTGACTTTCAAAATGACACTTCCCAGCATTCTTGGACGAAAAGTAAAGGACAGCTAAAAAAAAATTGCATTTGAAAAACTTAAAGATGTCATTTGGAAATTATGATGGATTTTCCTCTAAACCTATTGCCATAGATAAAGCTTTATTTAAAATAAAGCTAATAATTGCTATCCTTGTGTTAATAATGTATATGGTCCATGTATTCTCAAACATTTAACTTTAGTAGTAGAAGTTTCTTTTATAAGAAATAAATTATTCTGTTTTGGTTGGATGCCTAAAATGAGATCATTCTTTTCTACCCTAAAGGGTGTATATCATGAACTAGTGTAGAACAGTGAACATTCTATGTTTTTGAAGCAAAAGAAGGTAATTCACAGAGATTTTTTTAAAAGGTCTTTTTTAAGGTTTTTAGAGAACTTGTTAAAAAACACCCACAACCATATTTCAAGTCATATTCCCTCTCCTGTCTCTTCTCCCCACAAAATGCTCACAGACTGCCAATTTAAAGGAAAAACAGAGTCAAGCCAGATAAAAAGCATCCAAATGAAGAGAAGGTTAATCGTGGAAGGCGATGGAGGTGGTCAGGACAATCTGTTGATTTCTTTGCAGTAACTGAATTTAGCCATCTTTTCCCTGGGCACCCTGAGGATGAAGGGTGGCGCTCACTGGCCACCAGATTCTAACAGTGTTCATCCCCAGTCATGCACCAACCTTCTGACCTAAGAGTCTTGGGAGGGAAGCCTGGGAAGGAGGTCTTGGGAACTCAAGTTAAGAAAATAAACAGGAATGTGAATAGAATGTGAACATCTGGATGCCCTGCCTTAGTAATGTTGAGCTAAGCTAGATCTTTGTCTCTTCATCTAAGTCAAATAAAACAAGGTAAAGATATAATCACCACAGGCATTTTTCAACCTCATTTTTGACTCATGGTATGACAGCCCAGTGAGTGGTAATGACAGACAAATTTCAAATTTGTATAGCTGTTGCCTTTTAGTCCTCCCATCCCACTTTATGATAGTAGAAACTAGGCTTTCATTCTGAGTTATGACCATCTCTAAGATTTTGATCTTGGTTGCTACATACAATTATTGTAACACACAAACTGCCAGTGTCCTTATCGGTAAAATGGGAATTGTAATACTATCTATTTCTTGGAATTATTCTAAGGACTGAATGAAACACCGGATAGATAATAGTCCAGAGCATGACCTATAGTAAGAGATCAGAGAATATTAACTACCTTCATGCTTATAACTCTTATCAGAAATGTTAATTATATACCCATAATATACATTTATAAACCTAATTATATTGTCATGAATCAGAAGATTTGGGTTCTAGTGCTGGCTCTGTCACTAAGAAGCTGAGATCTTTAAGTCAGATACTTAGTACTGCTGATCTCAGCTTATAAAATTAGAAGTTTGGATTAGACGATTAGTAAGGTCACTTTTGGCTTTATTATTATACATTTCAGTTCCCCATAGCAACTGTTTTCTGTAATGAGACTGGCTGGCTAGAGATCTGCTCTCTATAATGTAGTTCTGTTTTTAGAAATGTACAGATCAGAATTAAGTTTTTCTTCAAGGAATCCATATGATGGTCAGTACTGAGTGTCACTTTCTTGGGAATTTCTGAGCCCATTCCCAGGAGACAATGTTCATTTCCTTACCATTGAATATTTTTAGAAATATATCTGTACAATAAAAAATAGTCCCGGATAAACAGTGGGAACTGATGGAAATATTTAGGTATCAGATTCCAAGGCATGGGGAACAGCAAAATGGTGGCTGAACTAGAGGGAGGGCTGAATTGGAGAAGACCTGGGTAGTAATACAACAATAACATTCCTTTAATGCTGTCCAGGCACCAAATCCAAGTTGATATATCATTGTGGCAATGGAAGGGTCCAGGATCCCAAAAGGATACTGAAAAGGGACAGTGATGGGAATTGGGAGAGGCAGGTGTTGGCTAGAAACTAGATGGCAGTGGCTTTCATTCAAGATATTTACCCACAGGGAGCTCATAAGCAGATATGAATATGTTTCAGGGTCAAGGTAACCCAAAGCAAAAGTCCAGTCCCGGAAACAAGCAACATGGACAGGAAGGATGACAAGTTACAGGAGCAAACTTCTAGACTCCACTGATCATCACTGTGGCAACTGAATGAGCAACTGCAAGAAGAGAAAACAATTTGGAGTCACATCTTATTTCAAGAGAACAGTAAGAGTCATCATGAAAAGCTCTATACATCAGACAGTTGTCCAGAGCCATTGAAATATGGGGTTTGGGGGAAAATGTACAGGAAGATAGTAGCAGTTTTGTTCTGGGTTGTTTAAAAGATGAACACCATAAAGCATTGAAAATATTGATCTATATCTGACCTGTGCCACAGCTTTTCATTTTTTTCCTGAAACCAGCAGAAAGAAGACCAAGTAACATCTATATTAGGCTCTTTCTATTGTGATTGAAGATTTCAGATGGCACTAGACTTACAACAGTCATAGTGGCCCCATCACCATCACCTGCCATGTGGAGGTATCAGTAGGATGTTTGGTATAAAGCTAAAAACAGGTAAATTCCAAGGAAGGCAAAAACACCAGAGATGGTTGGTACCCTTAAGAGAAAAGCAAAACATACTTGGAATCAACTCTAGACAGAAATGTGGTAGGATGAGGGAGAACAAGGAAAAGCAGAGGGATAAAGTGGGAAATATGCTAATGCTCCATTTCCAAAATAGGCTTTTTACTATATTAGTATGCCTCTCTCTACACCTCTACTTATAACCCCCAAAGAGAAACCTGTTCCTCAGTAGACCTAGCCTCTTACATGGAGTCCATGGTAAGCTCCTTATTTAGAAGAAAAGAATGTAGGATTGGACAAACCAAATGGAGGGATAATTAGAGCCATTTACCTATATCAATAGACATAGTTCTTCATCCTAAACATACATCCAGTGAAACCTGACATTTGATTTAAAAAATAATAAAACAAACAAAACGAATAGGACAAAGAGCCAAGATGAGCAAGTGGGTCAGCTAACCACAGGGATAAAAACATTTAATTCATGGAAAATAATTTTCATTAAAAAATTCTGATTAGTATCCCCAGAGATATTTTAAGCAAGTTTTATCCAACTAAATTAGAATAAGCTGCCATCGTATATCTTATCAAATAAAAAGAAAAAGTTCTAACAATGAAAAATATACTTAAGGCAAAACAAACAACAAAACAAGTATACTAGTAATGATGCAGGAGATATTCCAAACAAGAAAAGCATGCAGCCAAAAAAAAAAAAAAAATCAATCCTAATCTTGAAACAAACATACATATTTGGTAGGAGGTTCAGGAATAAAAAGCTATGGAAACAAATAGGAAGAAATTATCAAAGGAAGAAAAGAAAAAGCTTAGGAAAGGCACAGCAAGTATTCAGATTGAAAGGATCTGCTCAGCTCTGAACAAAATAAAATAGTATCTAGTATTTACTGCATTCTTCAAATATGTTGCTTTAATCTTTGCAACAATTGTTTCATATATTTGATTGTTGAGTCCTCACTTTACCCTTAGGGGTAAACATTCTTATTTTATGATTGAGTAAAAGAAAGTGTGATTCAATCTTTAACTTACACAAGTTCCCGCAATTAGGGGCACATCCAACTTTAGAATCAAATCTTGCCTGAGAGCTTTTCCTTTTAGTCACAAATTGAACATGTAGACAGAAAAAAAACCCCTACACCTAGATAGAGTGTTACAATGATCACAACTATCAATAAATTGTGCCCAACACAAAGGTCAATATATTTAAGACAAAAAAGGTATTTTCAAATCTCTAAAATCTAGGAAAGTTATCTCTTTGCATTAGAATAAGGAGGATCTTCAAGAATAAACTCTCTCTTTTACCAAAAAGGGAAAAAAGGCAATTAAAAACTTGGCAAAAGTGGCAACATGGTGAAATCATGGTCTTTGCAAGAAGCAAACTGTGGTGTTTAAATATTTTGAGCAGTTTGGAACATTGAGTTATAGAATACATTGGATCTTGATGCTTGAAACATTATTTATGTGGTACAGATTTAGTGACCTAAGATATTTCCTTTCTTCACAGACTCAATCATATCCTTTGGTTGTACAATTATTAATCCTTACATCATCATGTCATATAGTCTAATAATGTTATTTAAAGTCTAGAATAAAAGTAAAACAAAAGTCTTTGGTGTATTTACAGGAGAAAATATAAATGTTACAAAACGCAGTAATATAAGATAATTATACAGCTAATAGAGTCAGGGGATAAGAAAGGAGAGGCATAGAAATGTGGATGTGTTTGCTTTTCTCATCTTCCAATGTGGGAATCTAACTGATAGAGAATAAAGGAAGTGGACCTGAAAATAGAGGATTAAGAATACTATTAAACATTATAAATGTAAACATAGGAAAAATTAAGAGAAGTTGGAGAAAGAAGTGTGGAGAGAAAGGGTGGTAGGGGAAATGTGCTCAGTTTATCATATTTCAGAAAGAAGAATCAATACAAGAATTGAGAAGCACTAATAAAAGAATTGAAAGCAATCGTAGTTAGAAGTGCAGAATAAGGGAGGAATGAAAGTAAAAAACGGAAAACTTGACGTTCTTTTGATCCTCTTCTGTGAGTATATGTTTTATCCCTTTCCTGTGACTGCCTATATCACTTTGAATTAAATATTTTAAAAGGCATATTACAATGCAGCACAAGAATTCGTGATTTCACAGAAGACAGCGTGATTACGTGGCTCATTCCTCTTTGCATAGAAATATTGACCATCACTCCTTTTGATATTTAATTCTTGAGATTTGTTGTTGCCATTGAGTTTCACATATTTTAACTAACAATTTAATGCTCATGCCATGGAGAAAATACAGTGATTGTAAATTTAAAGAAAAAAAAAAGCTGGCCTGTCATGAATCAATGATAATATTTTACATCAAGTCCAGACTGCTCCCTCTACCATTTCCACTATTCCCCTCTCAATCTGGATTGAATTTGCTCTACTGGCTTTCAGTCAAAATCACCCTAGAAAATTGAGAAGGTTCTGACTCATAACCATTATATAGGTTTTGGGTGAAATACATAGAACTTAGCCATGTGTGACAAATATTTTTTTTAATTTATGCAAACAGCTTATTACTATTCATACGGATTTTTTGGTTTGAAAATAATTAATTATCTAAGATTATTTGCATCAGGGCTGGATGATTGAAGATAAATATTAAATTTAGTATTTGAAATGTTTTTTCTAAAGGTAAAGATTTATTTTTGGTAGTATTGAAAAGAACTTGAAATCTGTGACACACTCTATGCAGTGATAACTACGGAGGAATGTTTGCTCAATAGAGGCTTATTTCTGTTTTTATCTCAGTAGTTACCTTTCATCACTTATGCTCCACCCATGTTTATATGATGATATTATATCATTAATTGCTCTAACAAAATATTAGGTAGTCACAAGACTGAATTCTTTGTACTTCAATAAAATAATTTTCTAGGAACAAAAAACTATAATGCTTATTAAGAAGCAAAAGATCATGTTTTCAATGATTGCTACAGAGTGATGCAGAGGAAATTATCTCAATACAGAAAAAAAAGACAAACAGCATTATGTATTGCCAATCTTACCAAAAATGTTCCTGTTTGTTGTTGTTGTTGTTGTTGTTTTAGCTTACTGACTGAATGACGATTTCGTTCTACAGAGAATGAGGCTAGTGAACCACGGACAAAGGACCTGTAAGTTTTGCTCGGGTAGTGACCATGACAGAAGCAAAGAAGCCTGTTGACAGAAAGGGTTTCCAATAGATTTCCATCCTCTGGTGGAAATTTTCTGAGAAACCCACTGGAAAGTTGTACCCCTTCTCGAAAGATTATCAATCATGAAAATAAATGTCTCAGGGTCCACATTCTATAGCATTTGTATCCCACCAAGTCCTCCCAAATGTCCTACCCTCTAATGTTTCTGACATGTGAAGTAACTATTTTGACAATTTCTTATCTCCTATTTCTTCCTCAACAAGTGGTATAAATGGAAAAGTAACAGCAGTAGAGGAGAAGAAATAGGATTAGTCAACTGATTGCTCATGGGAGTTCAGCAAAGAGCTGTCAATGTCACAGAAAATATATATTTAAAAATATATATTAAAAACAATTACCAGCAGATTTTCAGATTCATAGTAAAGAGATAGACTAGGTTCTAGAGATGGGGAATTCTCACAGCCTCCAAATTAACAGGGCTAGAAAGAAAGCTACTGAGTTTTTCCAAAAAGGCACTGGTACAGGAGAAATTTTAATTTTTAAAATTTAATTTTAATTTTGAGAGAATTTTAATGCATTTGCATGCCGTGCATTAATGTAGCAGAAAAATCTAGTGTCATTTGGGTCAATAGCTCAGACACTCTTATTTAAAAATTAGATTATCAGAGCATTAAAGCCTGAGTCTTTTAAAAATGTTGACTGCAATGATAAATACAGTGATGAATCCTGTGTTTGCCTCTCAATAGTCAAGTAGGAATGTGTTAAAAATGCTTTTATCCTTAATTTTAGATCAGGGATATCTTAATTTCCAATAAATACTAAATGGTGGCCTAAAGGAAAACTCTGGGAATCTCTAAAAGTTCTCTCATTGTCCTACTCCAAAATTAAAAAATAGCTCATCAAGTAGCCTCTGGATTATAGAAAATAAATACAAATGTTTCTGGGAGATGTGGCACATATAGTCTTTAATATCAGTGTTGGCTGAGTCAGCGCATGTTGGAAGGGATCAAACTGGTGACTGTTGGAAAGAACAGCTGCTCTGGTATGAAGTTAGGAACAGGGAAAAGCAACTCCGTCATGGGGAGGGGAAGGGGCAGGCCTCCAAGGGCCCTGAAAACTTGTAAAAATAAAAAAAAAATAGGACTAGGACATTGAAAGGAACTGCAAAGGAAAGCAGGCAAATGGATGCCTGACAAATTCCCCTGCATTTTATATTAAGTATAATAAATACACTTAAGTATACTAAACATATGTAGGAACATACATTCAGAAGCACTGATTCTTAGTTCTCACAATACAACTCTATGCCTCAAAAAATGCCTTCTTTAAATGAATGCATACCAGTTTCTGAAATATCTATGGCCTTTGTTAATGTCTTCTTTTTTTCTGGAAATAAAAATTATAATATTAATATACTACTTATATTCTCAGTCCGTTGACCTATTGACAAACCTGTGCTTTGTTTCTATTCTCAACTGCTACTATAGCACCAAGCCCCAAATCAAAGCTATCCATCATAGTCCACAGTGGATCCCAATCAATGCCAATAAATTTTAAAAGGCAGCAACTATGATACAAGATTATTAATTTTTAAACAGAAAAATAATACAGTACAAAACTCCAGCCCCTAGGGCCACCGTTAACAGTATTCACATTATGGTGCTTTGTTTAAGAAGAAATCATTACATTCCCTTAAACATGAGTTTGTTTTCATTAGAAATAAATAAGGCTAACTGTTTTTTCCATCAATCACAAATATTTATTAAATACTAGCTTGCTTAAGATGAAGAACTAAGCATTTAATGGGTACAGAAGGTATAAAAGAACAAAACAGAATGCAGCCTTTTTGCAAAGAGAAAACCTGGGGATAAAAAAAAAGCTAACTGAATAAAAGAAATGATACCATTACTGAATGACATGTACAGACAATGAGCACTACAGTATCTGCAAGAGGGAAAGATTGATAATGGGTCAGGGTGGTCAGAGAAGAATTCAAGTGATCAACAACCGCAACTTGGTCTTGGAATATGGTCACATTTGGATCAGTGAAGATGCCAAAGGATGGTCTTATAAAGAAAGATACTAGCAAGAACAAAAACACAAAGGCAAGGATATACAAGGAATGATCGACAGAGAGTGAGTGATAAGACCATCAGTGTGATCAGAGTGGAAGGTTCATGAAGAGGAGAAAATAGATATAACCTGACCAATGCAATTTTAGAAGGGATGGTGATAAGTCTCCAACTTCAGATATCTAGCAGGAGATCCTGCCTGGATTTGTATTCGGTCTCATGAGGAATCCTGGTTATGAATATTTTAACCTTTGTATTTCATCTGGCTTTTACCATCTGTCAAGTGATATAACAGCTGCCTCCACTATACACATTTAAAAAAAAACAGGTAAATAAATTATTAGTTCTGGATAAACTATCAACCATATGGTCCAAGCACCTTGGTTTTGGGGGTATGTGTTTGATTAAATGCTGAAAAAAATGGCATCTGGACAAAGTAGCTGAACCTCATGGAAGAGTGGCAGGGGACACTGGCAATGGGGAGGGCTGAGTCCAGCTGTTTTGAGCATTTAAATATGATGTTATTAAGTGTAATCTGCCAACAACTTACTTCTTTTAAATTTTCTCTGATTATTCCAAAGTTCTAGGCTATTATGCTTAGTGCCTACAGTCCAGCCTATTTGCTTCTATAAGATCCAGGGAATAGTCAGAATTTAATCTTAAAAAGATCTCTCTTCACCTTAATTATAGTACAGTCTTAACTCAATAACCACAAACTCAACACCTAGATTTTTTTTTTTACCGTACTTTTGAGAAAAAAGGTAAATCATATAAAAAATGAACATATGCTCTTTATTTATCACAACAACCTGCTGTATCTTGAATACATACTGAATTGATTTTCCTCTTCCTGCTTTATCTAGAATATTATTGATTGAAATAGATAATCAGATTGGTAACTACAAGAACTTTTACTGCTATTTATCATCAAAGAACTATTCAAATCCTCATGGAACAAATGAAGTTTCAGAGAATTGGAATGGCTTCAACAACAAATACTTCTTTCGGAACACAGATCTTTCATAAGGTTTCACCCCTTTCTCTTGTGCAAATGACTACTTTACTTCCATCCTGGATCTGGCTTCATTTCCAGTTCCACATTTCTACAGGCCTACTACCACCCCCAAGCTTCCCTTTCATCACAGTGAAGGAAGCAGACCAATTGTTTGCCCTAATACAGTCTTGGTTGGTTGAGACACAGATATTTTAGACATAAACAAATAGGTATATGTTACAACATCATATGGTGATTAATGCTATGGGCAGTACTAATTTAGGTAGATTATCAGAGGAAATCTCTTAGGTAAAATATAAAAATATAAATATAATGAGAAAGAAAGGCATGCAAGTGTCTAGGAGAGAATTTTTCTAAGGAAACAACATCCCTAGAGGTTCTGAGGTAGAATACACTTTCAAAGCATTAACATTTTCTTTAAACTACTCTGTCCCCATACTTTTAGGCATCTAATCCTAACTCCTACACATTCATCATGAAGATTTCTCCAGTTATTGCCATACATGTTGAATGATTCTTTTTCTGAACTTCTGCAGAAATACTGGCCTTCATAACACATACTTTAATATAGTAAACACTCTCCACATACACCCATTTTCTCTACTCACACTGTGACTTCCTTAATACAAAAACACATTTATTTTACTCTATTAATTTAGAGAAAAAAGATTAAGAGAACATTATTAACTGTAACACCTAATCTACTACCAGATACTTTATAATATTACTATAATAATGTAGAAGAATTCTGTTTACCTTTAATTAAAAAGAAATGTGATTCATTACATTTATATTACATTATATTCCCTGTCTTTATGAAAAAAATTAAATTGGTAGGGATTTAATAATGTTAAAATCTCTTTGAAAAAAGAAAATTTGAAGGGTTATATTTCCATTATATTTACACATGGGTTGGGAAACATCATCAAAAACATGTGACCACCAATTGACCAGTAAATGGGACTTGGGCATTTGGAGTCTCCTCACTTGCTCTCCTGTCGTTGGAATGTGGTACCACTTGCCTTTCCTGCTCCAGATGCTGCTCCAAAAAGAGAGTGTCGAGATAGTGATGTGGTATTGAAAACACCTCGACAGTATATATGAATGAACCCAGTTAGGGCCTCTTTATAAACCTAAGACCTGGTAGACAGGTGTAGGGGTCCATTTATCTTGCCGCTGCTCAAGACTCAGTATGGAAGTTTCCTTTGCTATTATAAAACTTTCCACCTACAAATATAGTGACTTCTTTCTTTGGTCTCTCCCTGCTCTCTGGAGGACGGGGCCAGTTTCAGATTATACCTGAGAAGCTTCCAGGAGGGTTAAAAGCCAACAGTATGTGATACATACTTATTTATAATCATATATGACAAATATACACATATTTGTGTTTGATATTTATTTTAATATTTTCCAAATGAAGTAATATCTAACATTTACTAAGTTCTTGTTAGCTTTCAAAGAACAGTCACATATATTATCAAATTAGAGTCTCAAAGCAACCAGTGAATTATTAAGCAGGGTATTTTTTTGTTATCATCATATGAGTTAAGTGACTTGTCAGAGATCATGTACCTGGTAAGTGGCAGAAAACACGGTCGCTAAGCAACTGTTCTTTCTACTATAAACCAGAAATTATCGAATGATCTATTGATCTTCTGATTACGTTATCATTCTGCCTTTTCTATTGAGAGAGAAAGAGAAGGAGAGAGGAGAGACAGCTAAATATTGAGGCTTATTTTAGATAACATCTACACACAGTGTCTGTAGTGAATCAGGTGCACCACTCTTACTCAGTTCTTGAACTGAGTATGGAAAGTCGAGTTGCTGGCAACTCAGGTTCTTAATAACTATTTGCTGTTGAATGAAAGTGTTGTCATATTTTTCTAACTTGAGTGTTTTTTTTTTAAGATACTCTCTCATGTTAATGACTGAGATTTAACTTTTTCTAACCTTTGATAAACTAAAAACTAAAGGCTTCAGAAAAAACTATTAGCATTAATAAGTGAATTCAGCAAAGCTATAGGATACAAAATTAATATATAGAAATCAGTCAAATTTATATATACTCTTTGTTTATATATAGGATAATATTTTTATATATACTATTATAAAATACCTAGGGATAAATTAACCAAGGAAGTGAAAGATTTGTACTTTGAAAACTATTAGACACTGATAAAATGAATTGAAAATGACACAAAGAGAAAATTTACCATGCTCATGGATTGGAAGACTTATTATTCTTTTTTTTAATGTTTTATTTATTTTTGGTACTGACTGAGACAGAGCATGAGAAGGGGAGGGGCAGAGAGAGAAGGAGACAGAACCGGAAGCAGGCTCTAGGCTCTGAGCTAGCGGTCAGCACAGAGCCTGACGTGGGGCTTGAACCCACGAACATGAAATCTGACTTGAGCCAAAGTCAGAGGCTTAACTGACTGAGCAACCCAGGTGCCCCTTATTATTCTTATAATGTCCATACTATGCAAAGTAATCTACAGATTCATTGCAATCCCAATAAAATAGCAATAGCATTTTTTTTTAACAAAACTAGAATAAATAATCCTAAAATTTGTGTGAACCACAAAAGACTTAGAATAGCCTAAGCAATCTTGAGAAAGAAGAAAAAAGCCTGTGGTATTACAATCCCAAATTTCAAGATATACTACAAGACTATGATAATCAAAACAATATGGTACAGGAACAAAAACAAACACATAGCTTAACAGAACTCAATAGAAAACCCAGAAACAAACCCATGATTATACGAGCAATTAATCTACAACAAAGAAGACAAGAATATACAATGGGGAAAAGACAGTCCCTTCAATGCATGGTGCTGGGAAAACTGAAAACCAACACGCAAAAGAATGAAACTAGGAGACTTTTTTATATCATATATGAAAATAAACTCAAAATGAATTAAGGGAGTACCTGGGTGACTCAGTCAGTTGAGTGTCTGACTCTTGATTTCAGCTTATGTCATGATCTCATGGTTAGTGGAATTGAGCCCTGTGTTGGGCTCCAGACTGACAGGGTGGAACCTGCTTGGGATTCTCTTCCTCTCTCTCTGCCCCTTCCCCACTTGCATGTTTTCTCTCAAAATAAATAAAGGTTTAGAAAAATGAATTAAAGACCTAAATGTGAGATCTGAAACCATAAAGTGGTTTAAAATCTTAAAGAAGATATAGATTGTAATCTTTTGAGATGTCAGCCTTAACATATTTATGGATATGATTCCTCAAAGGAAACAAAAGCAAAAATAAACTGTTGGGACTATACCAAAATAACATGTTTTTGAACAATAAAGGAAACCATCAATAAAACAAAAAGCCAACCCACTGAATGGAAGGGACTATTTGCAAATGATAATATCCAATAAGGATTTTATATCCAAATTATATAAAGAACATATACAGCCTAATATCAAAGAAATAATCAAACAATGAGCAGAAGATCTGAATAGACATTTTCCCAAAGAACATACAGGTGGCCAACAGACACCTGAAAAGATATTCAATATCACTAATCATCAAGAAAATGCAAATCAAAACTACAGTGAGGTATCACATCATGACAGTCATAATGGATAATATCAAAAAGACAAGAAATAACAGCATTGCCAAGGACAGGGAGGAAGGTGAACCCTCATGCACTTTTGGTGAGAATGCAAACTGGTGCAACTACTGTAGAAACAGTATGGAGATTCCTCAAAAAAATTAAAAATAGAAAAATCAGGGGTGCCTGGGTGGCTCAGTTGGTTAAGCCTCTGACTTCAGCTCAGGTCATGATCTCCGAGTCTGTGGGTTCAAGCCCCACGTCGGGCTCTGTGCTGACAGCTCAGAGCCTGAAGCCTGCTCAGATTCTGTGTCTCCCTCTCTCTGCCCCTCCCCCACTCTCTCTCTGCTCTGTCTCTCAAAATAATAAAGACATTAAAAGAAATTTTTTTAAATAGAAAAATCATATGATCCAGCAATCACACTACTAAGCATTTACCCAAGGAAAATGAAAACACTAATTCAAAAATCAAAGAGATACAGGGGCACCTGGGTGACTCAGTCAGTTGGGCCTCTGACTTCAGCTCAAGTCATGATCTCATATTCGTGGGTTTGAGCCCCGCGTTGGGCTCTGTGCTAATAAGCTTGGAGCCTGGAGCCTGCTTCTGATTCTGTGTCTCCCTCTTTCTCTGTCCCACCCCCTCTCATGCTCTGTCTCTCTCTGTATCAAAAGTAAATAAAACATTAAAGAAAAATTAAAAAGATAGATACATCCCTATGTTTATTATAGCATAGCCAAGATATGGAAGCAACCCAAGTATCTATTGGTAGATGAATGGATAAGAAAATTTGTTATATATGAAGCTATATATACATATATATGAATAAGAAACTTCATTTTAACAAATTATATATATTCATATGTATAACAAATTATATATATATGAATACATAAACATATATACACATGCACAAACATATATACACAATGGAATACTACTCAGACAAAAAAAATAGTGTGGCCATTTGTGACAGCATAAAAGGTACTATGCTAAGGGAAATAAGGCTGAGAAAGACAAATACCATACAATTTCACTTACATTTGAAACCTAAAAATAAAATCAAGTGAACAAAGAAATAAAAACAGACTTATAAATATACAGAATAAACTGGTAACTGCTGGGGGTTGGTTGCAAAACAGGTGAAGGAGATGAAGAAGTACAATGTTCCAGTTATAAAATAAATAAATTACAGAGCTAAAAACAGCATAGGGAATATAGTCATCAATATTTTAACAACAATGTATGGTAACAAATTGTAACTACATTGTCACTATTGAATTGTTGAATCACTATGCTGTCCACAGTAATATGTCATTGTATGTCAACTATCCCTCAATAACAGAAACAAAAATATATTTAGAAAATTACCATGTGTAAGTTAAAAAAAAAGACCTTCATGTTCACTGAGGTTTTATGAGAAAGCTTTTGATTACTGCCTGACTGCATCATGTCAAACACTGTGGTTACATTCTAGAAATTAGCAATGTCAATGTGGAATTACAAGATGCAGCAAGATGCAGCCAGTGTCAAATTAAAATAGCTAAACATTATGGATGATAATAAAGGGGAGACTTTGGGAGAAGCTGTTTATGGGTTGTTCTCAGAAGTGACTGCCTAAATAGAAAAGACTACTCTCACATTATCATATATTATACACTGAGCGTGTCACCAATATTTGATAATTACATGAGTATATCAACAACCTTAAAGTTGTAAAAATTTCTCCCATCCTTGGTGATGCTGGACTCTTCTACAACATTTAAGAAGCTTTCCAGTGAAATCATTCAATATAGACATATAGTAAATAAATTGAGACACAAGACTAGTGTTGACTAATTTCCCCCTTTCCCAACATACGTAATTTCATCATTACAACCCAGTATAATGTTGATATAACATTAATATTTTTTATAGCTAGCTGTGAAGTTGATTATAAAGAAATTCTTATCTGCTACTTACTTGACCTCTTTCTGCAATAGTGTCAGTCCTGCACAGCCACATCCATTATTTTGTGTGGCTTTTTACCCTTTCACTTGATGGCATAAAAACAGGTAATTACTTTTTTACTTTACTTTTTCATATGTCTACAAATTCTAAAAATAATAATGACTTTCAGGTTAGGCTCTACTGTCAGTTAATAACCCTTTTTAAAAGTCTGAGGTTATACTTCAAGGTCTCTGCCAATCGGGCACGTCATTAAATTCTTGAAAATAGTATTTCCATTGGTCATATGGCCTCTATGGAGAATGTGAACCATTGGTACACCTTCCATTAAAAGCTTAAGAGTAACCTCTGAGCTTGTATCTTGGTCAATAACTTGGGATAGATCCACATTTGATGACACAATATTCAAAAATTTTCAACGTCACTAAAGCCCTCATCTGAGCCCTTAATGATATATACAGCTACTCATCCAGTGATCTATTTATGTATCAATTTATTCATCTCTCTATTGTCTCTAACTTATTCTCCAGCTAAAACCAAACTGCATTGCAGTTTGTATAAATTATTAGAGGTAGAGGATATGTTTTTACAATCCTTGTTTCATTCTGCTCAGGCTGTATAACAAAATACCACAGACTAGTTCCTTAAACAGCAGAAATGTATTTCTTCTTAGTTCTGGAAGTCTGGAGACCAAGATACAAGCGTAGTCAGATTCAGGTGAGAATTTGTTGCCTTTCTGGAGAGATCATCTGTTGTTTCTTATTAGAATAATAATTCTATAGAATCAGCGACCCCACCTTTATCTCATTTACCTTAATTGGCTCCTTTAGGCCTTGTCTCCAAATTCAATCACATTTGGGATTAGGATTTCAATGTATGGTAGGGGGTGCGGTGTGGGGAAACACAATGTAGTCCATAGCAGTCCCGTATAGTTTTACACTTTAAAATGTTAGTTCATACATATGAGAAAAATTATCCCAACATGCCGAAGAAAATTAAATTTTCTCACAACTGAGACAAAGACCAGAAGACAGATCACTTTTATGTTTATGAAGATTGCACTTTTGTTTGTTACACTATACAAAATGCAATTATTTTCCCCCCACAATCATGTAATTGTTCTATTGGTAAATTTGCTTTGAAATACTACTTATGGCTTTTTCCTATTAAACCTCCCATCTATCCCCTTTAAATGCACAAATAGATTCAGGGAGACTTTGAAGATGTAGATTACCTATAAAGTTACATTAAATGCATACAGAAACTTAATTTGCATTTAAACTTAATATGCACAACTATCTACCTAGCTATCTGTATCCAGAGCACATGTGTGCAGATACTATGTCAAAATGTGCCCCGGAGCTCAGTTATAGCATATGAAGAATTTGGCATACATATATCGAATTTAAGCAAAGTTATTTTAATAAATTCCAAGTTTAAAAAAATTATAAATTATGTAATGAACACTTACGTTGATAAAACATGGCACATTTTTCAAACATCTTTCTCTATAGTGCCTTAAAAATGACACTTGATTATTTTAAAAAAGCTAATTGATTTAAAAACAATAATTAAGAGGCATATCTATATCTGACAGTCATGGGTTCCTTGTACTCTTTCCTGGCATATTAGATATCATCTAAAAAATAATGACAATGTCATGGAGTCACAAGAATTGCAAAGACCTGGATATAAATTCTGGATCTACCAGCCATGTGCTCCTAGGTTTCTCTAAGCTTCAATTTCTTTATAAATGAAATGGTAGTTTTTTAAGAGAGAAAGGGAGCTGCTGGGTGGGTCAATTTTTTAAAAAATCTGTTTACAGTACATAACACTGTGGCTTGCAACAGCAAGTACTAGACGTAGGTTAGTTCCCTCCCTTCCTTCCTTCCCTGTTACTATAGCACTGACTTTAATAATAAGCCATGCGATTTTTCAAAGCTTTTAGATCATCAGCAGCGCTCACATAGACAAGCTGAGACCACTTGAGTCTGTGGCCATAAAAATAGGTACAGTGAGTCACAAGGTGTGGGTCCCCTTTATGTTCTTTCAATCACAGCTGTTCTGGCCTGGATAGGATGAGCTCCCTCCCAACCCCACCTCTTCCCAAATAGGCATCATGTCTAAATGTGAAGTACTGTTTCTCTAGGTAACTGGTGTTACAGAGTAAAATCAAAGGGGGAAGAAAGGTCAAGAAGATTATCAAAGTTTAAATATGCTCATCCTGGTCTAGAGGAAGCTCAATAGGTATCCTCCAAATGACTGTTTAAGAGCCCCTGTGGTATATATCTATACACGTAGACATACGCACAGGTGGGTCCCAAAAGCACTGTCGAGGCTTCAGCCATGGCAAACATTTAGTCCAAGAGAGGAAATGATGTCGTAGTTTTTCCTGGCAATGAAACTACTCCCAAATCATACCTTATCTGTCAAGATTTGGGAAGAGAAGGAAAACTTAGCTGAATTTTGCATTGTGGAGAGAAAGGGCTAAGGTTGAGCATTTGAAAATACATATTTTGTATCTTTACTGTGTTTCTGCTATATAATAAACATTGTGCACTAGGAATGGTGAATAAAATGGTCATGCTCTTAAGCCCTCACACAACTCATAGTCTATAGAAATGATATATTTTTAAGCATTTCCTGATGCTAATACAAAGCTCACTTGACTATTAAAAATGTTTCCTGCTGTTTCCCCAAATGTCAGACTCATGTCTTCTTGTATCCTTCCATATGGCTTCCCAGCCTAGCTCACCTCAAATCCTTCATGCTCTTTCTCTCTTTCGCTCTGTCTCTCTGTCTCTCTCTCTCTGTCTCTCTCTCTCTCTCTCTCTCTCTCTCTCTCTCTCTCTCTCTCTCTCCCTCCCCCCCTCCCTGGTTAAGGGAAAGTATTTCAAAATTATTTTTATTTGGGCTAAAACCAAAGTGAATCACCCTTTTCTCTGGAAGTGAAGTTCCTGAAAGTAGTAAGTAGTGCTTTCACAAATCACCCCCTTGCCAGTTTGGAATCTTCTTTTGAGAAAGACCCATCAGCAGATGTTTTGGGAGTTTCCATTTTAATCGTATTACCACAAAAGTTAAGGTCTCTACTTACGTACTTTTCCCCAACTCTCAATGATATAGTATCATTTCAGAGATCCTCAAACTAAATTTAGTGTCAGGATCCAGCTGGGGAAACGAATTGATGAATTTCAATAAACTGCCTTGATATAAGGCAAACTATAAAAATGTGCTACTTTTCCTTGCTCTATGCCCAACTTCCCTGATCCTCATCAGCAGCTTCTCTTGACACTATCTGGCCAGAGATTTCCTCTTAATTCATACAATTTCTTTTAAACTCCAATCTCAAGAGCATCTATTTCCTTTTCCTGACAGCCTGTGGCCTCTGAGGTATGCTCTTCTTAGGGAAAGAAATCAGCCTGGCAAAGCTAAGTGAGGTCTTAGGTAGGATTTATGGAGCATGAGTTGGTGAATAATAATAATGGATTTATTAAACAATAGTGAGTGTATGTTGAAAATCAGTCAAGCATGCCATACGTGCATAAATACATTGAACTCTTACAACACTTGAGGCAACTACTAGTAATACCACATTTTACAAAGCAGGCATAGAGACATTTAAAAAACTTACCCAAGATCATACAGCTAAAATCTAGTTGAGTGAATCTGAGTTCAAGCAGGGTAGTTGCAGAAACTGCCCTTCATCACTACACTAAAGAAAATGCTTTAATTTAAGACTCAGAAATAAGACTAATTCACTTGATACTAATAGGTTTAAAATTCTTTTTATCCTTTAATACTTGCAAGAGAGAGATCAGCCTTTAGTAAAATTTTTTCAGCTGTTAAGTTTGTATTAGGGACCCTCAGCCAAATACATTTCACATGCACAGATTAAATAACATTTGAAAAACATATCTGATAAAAGACTTGAATGAAGAACATAAAAAATATCAAAACCAATAGGGAGAAAACAAACAATCCAATTAAAAAATGGGCAAAGTATTTGAACAGATTCCTCACCAAAGAAGATGCACAAATGGCCAATAAGAATAGAAAAAGATTCTCAACATCATATGTCATAGGGAAATATAAATTAAAGCCACAATGTATACTACTACATGCCAACTGAATGGTTAAAAGCTAAATAGACTGATCATACCAAGTGTTGGTGAGAGCATGGAAGACCCAAAACCCTCATAAATACTAGCACTTATGTAAAATGGCACAATGGTTTTGGAAAATAGTTTGGCAATTTATTAAAAAGTAAATTGTGCACTTAATATGTTAAAGAACCATTCTACTCCTTGTTATTTTATAATAAATAATTTTTTAAAACATTTATTTACTTTTGAGAGAGAGACAGAGAGACAGAGGCACAGATAGAGCATGAACAAGAGAGGGGCAAAAAGAGAGAGAAACACAGAATTCAAAGCAGGCTCCAGGCTCCGAGCTGTCAGCACAGAGCCCAGTGCAGGGCTCAAACTCATGAACCATGAGATCATGACCTGAGCTGAAGTCAGATGCTTAATCTACTGAGCCACTCAGGTGCCCCTCTACTCCTTGCTATTTACCTGAAAGAAAACATATGTCCACATAAAGACTTGAATACAATGCTCATTTCAGATTATTTGTAATAGCCAAACCTGAAAACAAACAAAGTGACCAATAACTTGGATTGGACAAACTGGTGTATCTGTACAATGGAATGATTTCAAGCAATAAAAAGGCATGGGATATGATGGACAACACAGATATGTCACTCCAAATAATTATACTGAGCAAAAGAAGGCAGACACAAATGATCACCTAATTTATAACTCTATCATATAAAACTCTAAAAAATGCAAACTGATCTACAGTAACAGAAAGCAGAATTGGTTGTCTGGGAAAGAGAGGATAAGGAGAGATAGGACAGAGGAATTGCAGCGGCATGAGAAACTTTGGGGAACAATGGATCTATTCACTATCTTGACTGTAGCTACGGTTTTTCAAAAATCTCAAAGTCTGCAATGTGAAGTTTATTGTATGTAAGGTATGTCACAATAAAGCTGTCCAAAAAAATGGCAGTAGTACTCTGTTGATGCAAAAATTCCTCTAAAATTTTCACTCATTGTCATTTGTGGTATTAACATTTCTGAGGATATTTTTATGTATATTATGGTGGGACTCTGGAGTATTAAAATATCCTACTCCTGATACATAATTCTAGAAACTTTGATAAGTCTAGAGAAAAGTTTTTGTTTGCAGGGACATCTCCCTTTTTTGTTCTTCCCATCTACCATGTGGTGTGGCTGCTTTTTCCTGACACAGATTTATGTCCTCCATCCAAGTCTCTCCTGCATCCCTCCCACACGTGTGGGAGATGATCTTCCTGTCAAGTGGTCTCATGTATGCAGTCACTTGATCAAACTGTTTTCTGGAGTTATACACCTGGATCATTTCAGGATGCTATTTAAAATTGTCAATCATTTCAGAATACCAGAGAAATTGGTCTTTCAAGGATATAGCAAAAGGACTTCTATTTAAGTCTGTAAAATCTCCTGCTTGGTTCACTTCCACTCTCAACCTCTACTTGCACATGCACATTTCAGTTCTCCTTAGTGCCTAGGGAGTTAGAGCCTATGGTGCCGGGGGGTTTCTGTGACTGACCAAAAGAAAAAAAAGAAAAAGAAGTTACATATATTGAAGGCTTGATGAGTACCCAGTATCAAATTATTTCTATCAGGGACTATTCAACATTCAGTAAGTAAATTCATTATTTAAGGATGTCACCACTTTTAGATTTTCAACTACGGCATTTCAGTGTTTGTCTGGAAGATCTGTATGTGTCAAGACTGAACCAAAGCTCTCACAACCATTTTCCCCACATTATAGTACTAAAAATTGAAGAATTTTTGTGATGGATTTCATACATTTTTGAAAGTGTATCAGAGCTTTGTAATATTCTATAGGAAAAAAAGCCCACAAAGTAAAATCAAACAAATTATGGGCATGTATTACAGATATGTTCATATCAAAGTCTGTCTTCTCAATCCTACCCTTGTGAAGTACTTGAATTCCTCAAAAATAGAGGTGATTTTCAGACAATTTTGTTTTATATTTCTTACAGTAGAATACATTACTTTGATATGCTATTATAAATGAACACATTATATGCGTATATATATATATACATATATACACACACATACACATATATATACACAATTAATGGCTATTAAATGTGGTTTCTTCCTTTTTACCAAACTCAAAACTTATTATAATTCATCATGCCTACTTTTTAAAGTGTATTAGTAATCAAATTTTTATTTTTCACATTTCATAGGTATGATTCAATTTCACATTGTATTATATTTCACATCATAGATTCGGCCCTAGGCAGCATTTAATTGATGGTTGTAATAAACTTGGAGGTTTTTATGAGCTAACAAATCCTAATCCTTCAAGACACAAGTGTAAACAGGACCAACATTTGTTGAGTCACCTAATCGTTTTGCCTCTGCTGAAAATATTATTTAGTAGATCTATAGCCATGTGTGTCTATATTTATTTACACACACACTCAAATCAACTCACATACTCCTATATACACACTCAAATACAGAAGGTCCATTAACTATAGTATTCAGGTGTAAACAGAGAAGAATTCAAATACAGTTGCATTATTCAATCAAGAAAAAAGATCTTAATTTTTTTTTTCTGGCAGAAAAAGTATAATAATTTCTATTTTGTGGACTTAGATGTCACAATTTTTTTAAAAAAATTATATTGTGCTTGGGAAAATGATAATATTCATAATGCTGATGGAGTTTTTTAAACTCTATTTTAGATAATTTACATGATATTAGAGATTTCATGTGCACAAGAGCCACTACGCTAATATTGCTTTTTATGGACAAGCCATTAGATAATACAGTCATTTTACTCCTAAGCTTTATCTCCCAGAAAATGATGGTTTATCCCTATAGTTTGCTGTTCAATTTTCAAAATAGCATAAAAGAAACCACCCACTTTTAGGATTATGTGACATCTGGGGCAACTTAGTAGGCAGTCTGAGAGAGAAAAAAAAATGCAATCAGGTTTGAGCCCAACCTCTAGGTGCCAAAGCTCCATTAAAAGTAAATAATGTTTCCTACTGTTAGATCTCTGGTTCTTGCAGCCTTCCACTGCCGACTACTGTCACTGCCAATTACACTGGCACCATGGAATTTTCTGGTGACTGGAATGTGAGTGAACCGAAAGGGGAGAAAGAAAGTCAAGGGATTTCCTCCACTCTGAGTGTTAGGATTCCCTCTCATGCTCCTCCATCCAAGCTTTTCCTGCACCTCTCACTCTCTGCACTATAATGCTCACTTTCACCTTTCAAAATGCGTTGATTTCAGACTGGGGGCAATCTACAAGGAAAAAATGGTCAACTCACTGTGGTTCAAGAGTGTATCCCATTCTGGTATCCTTATCTGATTCACCTCTCGCTAGTTCTCAGATAGCTGAGCCATCAGTTCTACTCAGGTTTTATAGTTGAGTTCAAGAGGAGAAAAAAAAAAGTTAACTCTACCTGTCTGGAATTGAAACTGGGTAGCACATATAATATGTAAATAGGATATATAAAATATGCAATGCATGTGATGTGTAGGGATTGCTTAGAAAAAAATGATTTTCCTTGAATTCTGAAAGTATCTTCTTCCAACATTGTAGAAACCATGGCAATTATTGGTGACTATCAGCTTGCAGTTTTCAAAGTTTTACTTTACCAGAATTTCTTTAGCAAAGTATATGACATCAGATAAAATTTTAAATAAAAAAGACAAACATACCATAAACATCATTTATTGATGTTCTGACCTATGCCCAAGCTTGACATTCCTGGAGTATATAGAAATCTAAAATAAGACATATGCCTTCAAAATAAACGTTTTAAATATTATTAGGAAGCAATATAAAATTGCAAAAATGTGTTACAGTAAAAAAATAAATAAATAACAAAACAGTCGTTCAGATAACAATGGGAAGAACAGAGGCAGCAATGCATGTCTAAAGCGACAAACTATGCATACCATATGCTCTCCAGGCCACAAAGGAGGGTAAAGTGCAGGCTTTTAGCAAAGGTAAGATTTCTGGCGGGTCGAGAAGAACCGTCAAAATATACACCGGTGGTAGAGGAAGTGAGGAAATAACTCCAGGTGAATAGTGAGGCAAGAAGACAGTATGAGACACGGAGCTATAAAAAATGCTATGCTAATTTGTTTCAAATTAAAAGTTTGTACAAGGAAGTAGGTGAACATGGCTAGAAAGAGAAAAAGAATTCAATTATGGATATAGAGCTTAAAAAACTAATTTCCAATCTACATTTATTTATTAGTTTTGTTTACCTTTTAATACTATATAATGATTCAATAAATACAAATATATTCAACTGCTCTGCATTACATGTATTCTTCCGTTGGTGAGATAAGAAGGACTATTTTTCAAGGCACCACATGGGCAAGAGGTGTGTACGGCAAGGCCAGCGCAGGGACTATACATGATACTGTCTGCTTCTGGTGATAGAGATAAGACTACAGGATGTCAATCTGGCAGTGTCAAGAACAGCTTTACCAAAAATAAGCCTCAGGTAGTAAGCTAGTTCCTGAATAAAAGTGACTAATCCTAGGGTCTGAGAAAGGAATCTCAAGCAATCCTATGGTTTGGAAGCTGCTCGCTCGCACGCGTGCTCTCTCTCGTTCTCTCTGTATCTGTCTCTGTCTCTCTTACACATACACACACACACACACACACACACACACACACACACACACACAGCGAGTGGTGGAGGGGGAGAGAGAAAAAGAGAGGGAGACACAGAATCTGAAGCAGGCTCCAAGCTCTGGGCTGTCAGCACAGAGCCCGGGGTGTGGCTTGAACTCATGTGCCGCAAGATCATAACCTGAGCCGAAGTTGGGGCTTAACTAAGCCACCCAGGTGCGCCAGAAGCTGAGATGTTTTAGTTATGAAGGAACAGTGTTTATTGCTAAACCTTATTTAGGGCCTCAGACTTAAGTACTTATTTAGGTACTCAAGCCCTGTAGTTTATAAGTTGTGCATAATGTCCTATCATCACCTATATGTCTGCTCTGAGAGGTGTGTGCCTCATAGATTCCACAGGGTTCTGCTGTTATGTCCTTAATTCTCATCACTGGGTTCTTATTCTTTAATCCTGATCCTAAGATTTATCCAGTTTGGCTGACTGGTTCCATTCTTCTTTCTTCCCTTTCTTTCTCTCTCTTCCTTTTCTAATAAACACTCTAAGATCTTCTTACAGGAAAGACTGCACAGTCCTACAACAATTCTTTGTCTGACCCACTGGAATGTGAGACTACAAGGGTATGGAACAACTTTTGTCTGTCTCTGTAACACAAATGCCTACAACTGCTTGGTGGTCTACTTAACAATCATGCCAAGAAATAAAAATCAACAAACTATGTGCCTTTTACTGTAAGGATAACTAGAGAAGAGAATAAATGGATTGAAAGGAATCAGATGACTGAAATACTAAACAAGGAACAAGAAAAAATCACATTGTGATAAGTAACAAAGCAAGATCCCTAAACATCTGTTGTACGTGACCACCCTTCCTGCAAAAGCAAAGCACCAGAAATATTGTTCACGTTTCATCCCTCCTTATCAATTATGTGACATTGGAACAATAAAGAGCAAATTCAGCCCCATCTGAATTTACCAACCTTCCCTTGGTGTGATCATTTTAGTGCACTTTATGGAACTATGTCAGTTTGTGACATTATATTCCAAAGCAAATCATGTAGGTCTTTGAGTAACACCTTACTGTGTCTGATAACTTTTAGACAGGTGTTTTCTATTTTAACACAATCATGTTTAGAGAATTGGTTTAAAAACTTGGCTTTATTCCTAACAGATGAACATAAGGGAAGGGGGGGGAAGAGAGAGGGAGGCAAACCATAAGAGACTCATAAAAGAGCAAATTGAGGATTGCCAGAGAGGGGGCAGGTGGGAGATAGGCTAATGGGGGATGGGTATGAAGGAGAGCACATGTTGTGATGAGCACTGGTGTTTTATGTAAGTGATGAATCACTAAATTCTACTCCTGAAACCAATATTACATTTACATGTTAACTAACTAGAATTTAAATAAATGCTTAAAAAAAAAAGAAACGTGGCTTTCCTCTGTGCGCATGACTACATGCGCCAAAATAATCGCATGCCTTACACAGCCCATTCCTCTACACGCGGTATCACCTTCATTCAGATACCAATTGATCTCTAGTGAGCTATTAGATCCGTATGGAACTGCAATCAATTAGAATCAGCACTGCTTAAAAGGTAGTTACTACCATTATTTTGGACATAGATGTAGTGAATTCCTCATTGGCCAGCCTCTACACATGTTAGCATGGTACCCACACATTCCATGTATCTTTGTTTCTAATATCCCCTTAGCAACTGGTATTCTACTTTCTTGATTCTTTTTTTGTTTTGTTTTATTTCCATTTCCCTGTGGGAAATCCAATCTGGTGTTATAATCAGTGACAAAGAAAGTGCTAATTAGCAGATGAACACAATTAGTAGTTACCTCAAATGTTTTCAGGTAACTTCTGTTTCTGACATACTTACAGTATATGTCAGCATTTTTCATTTCACACGATATACATTCAACAAAACAGTAAAACAGAGGGGGGGGGGGACTACAAACCAAAACAATCCAATGTTAGTGTTAGAGAGGTGGAGAACTTAGGCCTTTCCTCCAGCTGAGAAGATGTATACTTGTCCTCTCTGCCCCACTGGTGCTGTTCCCTCAGTCTTCAGAGGAGGTAAAACCTCTTCTCTTCCATGGAGCCTTCTCCAGCCGTTTCTACTGCATCATCATGTTTACTCTGAAGTCTAGGTTGTCCTCACCAGACATCCTAGCAGTGTTCATGAACTGTTCCTGCGTCGACTGCAGTGTCCTCTATTACATAACTATGTCTGTTACACAATTCTTTCTGTATATACACTGTGTTCTCCAACTAGACTGGAAACAATTTAAGGAAAAGAAATGCTATTTATCTCTTTTTGCATATAATACCAAGGCTAAAATAATGCCTTGTATTTGTAGGCTCTCAAAAAACATTTGCTGACCTAGGCTCTAAGTGTGTCAAGCATCTAACATAGTGATGGAGGGATGGACAGATAGCTGGAATGAATGGTGGATGAGTCATACACATTAGCATCCAAAGAAACCTAACAATGGCTTGATCCAAGCCCCTCAGTTTTCAAATAAGGAAAATGGGACCCAGAAAGGATCTCCATCAAAGGCAAACTAATTAGTCTTGTAACTTCTGTTTTACATTTGCTGAGTCATCTGGATGTAATGGTTTTCCATTCATTGTGTTTCATCTTTTCAAACAAATTTTACCTCTGCTGTGTGTGTATATTTCATTGGGATTATCAGGAGTCAAACCATATAGCAAGTGCTCATTATTTGTAAGAATTGTGGCAGAAATATTTGTTTTATCTCCAGCTCCTTCTACTTATTTTCTGGGGGAAGAAAGACAATTGCCCCTCTTTGAGCTCTGTACATCTGCCTACTCCTCACCTGGTTACGGGGAGGACTTATGAGGAAAATGCTTCACCATTCTGGACCTGCATTCTGGATATTTCTACCAGATGTCTTCGCAGAGATTTTTTTTTTTACAGTGCAAGCTAGGGAAGAGATCACCTCCCTAGGGGTAGAGCTAGAAAGACATGGGCCCAGAAATAGTAGGGCACCCTGGGTTCTAGCCTAGGGGAGGAAGTCAGATAAGGAAAATAAAATCTATGTTCTGAGAGAGGCAAAATAAGGACTGGAAATTTGGCAAAACATTTCATAAATGCCAAGCACTCTTTCATAGTTCTACATACCATCTGTTTTTTTAAATGTTTATTTACTTATTATTGAGAAAAAGAAAGAGCGAGAGCACTCTTGTAATGTGTAAACAGGGAGGGGGGCAGAGAGAGAGAAGGAGAAAATCCCAAGCAGACTCCATACTGTCATCACAGAGCATGACAGGGGGCTTGAACTCACAAATTGTGAGATCATGACCTGAGCCGAAATCAAGACTCAGATGCTTAACCAACTGAGCCACCCAGGCGCCCCTACCCACCATAATTTTTAACTCTCATAAAAAAAAAATGGTAGGAGCCTCCAAAGAGGACATCCAGATGGCAAACAGGCACATGAAACAATGCTCAGCATCACTCATCATCAGGGAAATACAAATCAAAACCACACTGAGATACCACCTCAAGCCAGTCAGAGTGGCTAAAATGAACAAATCAGATGCTGGCAAGGATGTGGAGAAACGAGCACCCTCCTACACTGTTGGTGGGAATGTAAACTGGTACAGCTGCTCTGGAAACAGTGTGGAGAGTCTTCAAAAAACTATCAATAGAACTCTCCTATGACCCAGCAATACCATTGCTGGGGATTTACCCAAGGGATACAGGAGTGCTGATGCATAGGGGCACATGTACCCCAATGTTCATAGCTGTACTTTCAACAATGGCCAAATTATGGAAAGAGCCTAAATGTCCATCACCTGATGAATGGATCAAGATGTGGTGTATATATATATATATATATATATACACATATACCTACAATGGAGTACTACATGGCAATGAGAATGAATGAAATCTGGCCATTTGTAGCAAAGTGGATGGACCTCGAGGGTGTCATGCTAAGTGAAAAAAGTCAGGCAGAGAAGGACAGATATCATATGTTTGCACTCATAGGTCCAACACGAGAAACCTGACAGAGGACCATGGGGAGGGGAAAGGAGGGGGTGGAAGTTAGGAAGTGGGAGGGAGGCAAATCATGAGAGACTCTTGAATGAATACTGAAAACGAACTGAGGGCTGAAGGGGGAGGGGGAAAAAGGAAGGGGGTGATGGTCATGGAGGAGGGCACTTGTGGGGAGGAGCACTGAGTGTTATATGAAACCAATTTGACAATAAACTATATATTTAAAAAATGGTAGGAGCAAAGCCATCTTATCAGCTAGCCTATACAGTACCTTTGTGACCATTAGGAAAAAGTACTGTTCCTCAGGGCAGAGATAGTCCTTTGCCTGGGTGCATGTTTTGTTGAGTGGTAGGGCTAGATTTTAGTCCACACCCACCCCTCAGTAGTTACCTCGTGCAGTATGCAGCCTGCACAAGTGTATGGTGGCTATGAATAGAGTTAGGAATATGATTTCCATTTCATGGATAAGAGATTTGAGGTTGCCGTATGTAATAATTTTTTTTAATGCTGAAATTTTTTTAAATGCCTTGTCCCCACAGCTAGTAGGTAACAGACCAAGGATTCACACCTAGATAATCACAAAAGCCTGTGTTTTTCTCATGGAACTGCTTGTATCTCTCATTATCATGTGTGATCTCTCCCCCTCTCTCACTATCTTTCTGTAAAGTATACATAAATCAACTCTCACCTCTACCCCTGTTCCACCAACAGTGAACGTTAGAGGCACAATCAGGTCTTTTGTACTGAAACAGAGAGGGCCATGTTCTCAATATTTATACAAGGCCACTTACTCCAGTATGGATTGCCTGCAGGTTCTCTGAAATAGGCAGACAGAAATCAATAAAAGTATAATGTTACTGCTTACACTGCTTCTTATTCTTAGTCATTTTACAATTTCCATTTGTAAATGAGGTAAAGAGAGGGCCAGGAGGGTTGTAAAGAAAGTTTTTTCCAAAATAATGAGAAAGCATGCCACCAAAGAGATTCAAATACTAGTTTGCACAGAGTTGGGGATTTCTGCTTCTGCCAAAATGAGTCTAATTTAACAGCAATACAAGGAGCTAAATCTGTGGGTGAGTTGCACATTACCTGGATAAATTAGATTTGCATGGGAGAGGTAATCTTTCTTTCAAGTTGGTAGGATAAATTTCATGCATTGAAACAATTATTTACCAAATGCTAGAGGCCTAAAAGAGATAACATAGCTTTTAAAGCACCTGCATCTAATTGAAGGCATAGCTTGCAAACAATCGTTGATCAAGGGTCTTTTGGTACATCATTACGTGCTATATTCACATTGTGAAGAGAGAATAGAATAAGACTGGTTCCCGCCCTCTGGCAGTTTGTAATCAAGGCATAAAACAGTGCCTACTTTTAAGAAGTGGAGCACTGGGCATGTTTTCAGGAGAGAATCAGGCCCAGGGTCAAAGGAAACTGTGGAAGGAAGGGGAGACTTGATTTCAGAAATAAAACAAGAACCTGTGCTTTTAAACTGGGAGGGTAAAAGGTGGAACAGGAAATTTGATGACTTATAAGCAAGATCTGGTCCACAGAGCTGGGCAGGAAAGACCCTGCAGAAAGGTGTTATAAGAGTGGAGATGTGAGGAGAAGGCAGACTAGTAGCTCCAAATAAAAGACCTGGGGCACCTGGCTGGATGAATTGGTTAGGTGCTGGGAGCCATGTCTGAACTCACTAAGCCAAGAATACTCCTTGTGATGTTAAGGCGGGTTTGCAAGGCCTCCTGCCATCAGATGACCAGTATCTACCCCCACTCAGTTATTTTTGCTTGAGCACCGACCCCCAAGGCACCTTGTTGATTGGTATCAGAAGCAACTTGTCCCCTTCTTCTGGTGCTGAAATGCTGATTGCACCTTGTGAAGGAACTTATTGTAGGAACTACTTCTTCTGTGATTTTGGGAGCAAACATTGCATTTCCTGAGAAACCTGTTTTACTTATACTTCCCCTTAAGCAAACAGGCTCTGCTCACAAAGAACTAACCTTTTGGGGCACCTGGGTGGCTCAGTCGGTTAAGCAGCTGGCTTCGGCTCAGGTCATGATCTCACGGGTCGTGGGTTCAAGCCCCGTGTCGGGCTCTGTGCTGACAGCTGGCTCAGAGCCTGGAGCCTGCTTCAGATTCTGTGTCTCCCTCTCTCTCTGACCCTCCCCTGCTCACACTATTTCTGTCTCCCAAAAATAAATAAAAATCATTTAAAAAAAAAAACTAACTTTTACCTTTGCTATGCTAAAAACATTGTCTTGTATTTAAATGCTAAAGATACCTTCCTTCCCCATTTGATAAGCATCTAAATCACCTATATCAATCACTCTTGATAAAGATTATGCATGAGTCTTCTACAAATCTATGATCTGGGAAATTTTTACATATCAAAGAAATTTGTTATCAGATCATTGTTTAAGGCAAATACCACGTTTGTGCTGTACCCCATACCCTTAATGATAAATAAAGCTGAGTCTCAGTCAGTGCATAGATGCCTGC
Source organism: Suricata suricatta (assembly GCF_006229205.1). Classification (NCBI taxonomy): domain Eukaryota; kingdom Metazoa; phylum Chordata; class Mammalia; order Carnivora; family Herpestidae; genus Suricata; species Suricata suricatta. Next base: position 95,774,416 of record NC_043703.1, read on the forward strand.
CTGGGGATCAAGAAGAATCTTGTGGCTCTCTCATCCCTCTCCCTTTTGCCAACACCATCCATCCTTCAGGGAACTCTGGACCTGCTAGAGCTGGACTCTGGCAGTTAGGTGTCTGACTCTTGATTTCGGCTCAGGTCATAATCTCACAATTCGTAGAATGGAGTCCCTGGAAGAGGCGCTGCACTGACAGTGTGGAGCCTGCTTGGGATTCTCTCTCTCCCTCTCTTTCTCTGCCCCTTCCCCACTCATGCTCATGTACTCTCTCTCAAAAAAAAAAAAAAAAGACTTATTTTCAAGGTGTTTTTATTTCCTAGGGAAGCCATACATACATACAAACATACATACACATACACAATTAATTGCATTGTGTAACTGACATGTATTATATCAGAATTTCTCAAAATTTAATGCAAATATTAGGGGGAAAAATGGGAAGCCTGTGTGGCTCAGTCAGTTGACTGTCTGACTTCAGCTCAGGTCATGATCTTGCAGTTTGTGGGTTCAACCCCACATCGGGCTCTGTGCTGACAGCTACTTCAGAGCCTGGAGCCTGCTTCAGATTCTGTGTCTCCCTCTCTCTCTCTGCCCCTCCCCTGCTCATGCACTGTTTCTCTCTCTCTCTCTCTCAAAAATAAATAAAACATTAGGAAAAAATTTTTTTTAATTTAATGCAAATATAGAATTCTGGGGAGTTAAAAAAAAAATAGAGATTCGGATCCAATAGGTTAGGAATGGTAGCAAGAGTCTGCATTTCTAATCATCCCTGCTGATATTGATGCTAACAGTCTGTGAACCCCAGGTTGAGGAGCAGTAGAGGAAATTGAGGAACTAGGAAGGTACTGGGAGAATGTACAGCAAGCAACGTTCTTGGGGAAGAATTCTAAGATAGGACACATGAACTGGGCTCTGGAAAATGAGAACCAGGAAGGCTTGGGTTTTGCAATAAGGTTCAGTAAATTGGTGAGTGAAAACTAGATTTCATTCATCCAACAAATATTCAGTGAGATATAAGCATCCCATAGCAAAAACATTATTTGAAGCTCTCCTATCAATTTGATCCCGAATAAAAACAAAACAGCTATGGCAGAAATGGGAAAATGAAAGGCAATGGCTCTATTTTGGAATTCGAAACTTTAAAATGCTAGTCTTGTGGCGTCTGGGTGGCTTAGTCAGTTGAGCATCCAACTTTGGCTCAGGTCATGATCTCACAGTCTCTGGCTTCAAGCCCCATGTCAGGCTTTGTGCTGACAACTCAGAGCCTGGAGCCTGCTTAGGGTTCTGTGTCTCCCTCTCTGCCCCTCCCCCGCTTGCTCTTTGCCTCTCTCTCTCTCTCTCTCAAAATAAAAAAGGACATAAAATTTTTTAAAATAAAATATTAGTATTGCTTCACCTCTGAAATTTTAAATTGCATTTTGTTTTTCAAAATATGAATTTTTGGAGATTTTAACCCCAAACTTTTATGAACACTTCTTTTCTGAATGGGCAAGCCAAAGCAGTTGGGTGTTCATTCTGCTGGGCTTGTATTTTGCTTGCCTATTATGGTAGGCAAATTAAGGACAAAGACCTCATTTCCATTGACTCAGCACCAAATGACCTGTTTCAAGAGGAGAGTAAACAGCAGTCATGTAGACAGCCTTTAACTATGCAGCAGGTGTTGACACCTGTAGCTATTTAATTCTAGCCAAGATAATCACCTCTCTCTCAAGGCAGCTGGCCCATGTAAAGCACTGTCCACCATTACTGAAACTATTTGGAGAAGTTAAGTCATGGCCTTCCCTCAGATGATGCAGCAAGAGAAGGGGAGGTTGGGACGCCAGAGAACCACTTTGGTAGATAATGCATGTAGTTTAGACCACACCCATTAGTACTCATGCAGCCAAGCATGGAACCAGAGCACCTGGCCAGTCAGGTCCTGAGCCAAATACCACCAGCTTGCAAAGGCCACCACCTGCCAAGGGCTACATCTAGAATTGGCTAGAGAAGTGCTGTGTAGGAGGAAAAAATGATAAGACCCTCTCAGACAGGAAGTCACTGCATCGTTAGAATTCTCTACTAAATTTAGCTATAATCATTTTGCCCCTGCAATAGATGAGTGCACTATTTAAGATTTAAGGTATATATTTGAATGTACATGTCTGTGTGTATGTGCACCATACAGGGTAGAAAGCAACCTCACTCACCACCACACATACACTAAATTCTTTCAGGTTGTAATCACTACAAATAGGTTCCCATTACACTGGAGATTAGCAGATGCTCATTACCATTTATCAAATTAGGCATAAGGAGAGCAAACTGCTAGGGCATTAGCTCTCCCTAATGATACCACTGCGCCCTTACGCTTCAGCAACACCGCCCTCTTTCATATTTCCGAAGACTCTATATTTCACTCTTTGCTCCAAGGCCTCAAATAAAACCTTTATATACAAGTCATGTGTTTTTAAAGGACATTTAGGCCATCTTTTAAATGAGATAACAATAGAATAATATTCAATCATAAACTTCAAATATTAGGATAAATTGCTGAAGGTCAAACAGTTCTGCTATCCTTCAGGTAAGAGGGTATCTGAATAACTCTGGCAAAACGAGTCTTCATTCTATTTTTAAAATTCCTTAGGGAAAGAAACCCTACCTTTGCACTTGATAATCCAATTGTAATATACATTTTTTAAATGTCAGTGTCCATTTATTTAGCCTACTTCAACCATTTTTAATGGAACAGATACTCCCTAGGTCCAGCTGTATATGTTAAATTTAGGACTTTAAAAATTAGAGAGATTACTCCTGAAAAAATGTGTTATATTTTTAAATGCATTATTTTCTATTCTGTCTAATTTTATTAATAGAAAACAGTTACTGACAGTTCATATACAAATCGCTAAATCTTCCCATATCCTTTCCTGAACATTTTCTCAATTTGTTCTACCAAAACAGTATTCCCAGAAAATGTCAAAGCATCATTAAAACACCCGTCTCGGAAATTTTTTTTAATCTGCTTTTCTCTAGTGTGTCATGGATAGGAAAGGACTTTTAGAGACGGCCTAGATGGATTGAGAAGGTGGACAAAGGAAATTTGCTGTCTTCTTTGACACATCAGTCTGTCAGACATAGGTGAGTCACACTCACTCTCTTTCAAGGAGGATCAGCATTGTGTAATATCACTGGAAGATGCAAGCTCTTTTTAAATAACTAGTCAGGAATAAGAAATTGGGGCAGTGTTGCAGCTCTGAGCTTTATCACCAAATTTTTAAAATATGCTGAAAGCTTAATTTGGTCAGCTATTTTCCCAAAAGACATAAAAATAGGAAAATAGCAGACATAGCAAAATAACTTATGTCTACTTGTCTGGATCATGTGAGAAGAAAAGGCTTCCACCAGCAAAAGCCACAGACTACTCCCCAGATACAGTGTAAGAATCTAACTGTAACGTCCGCATCATGGTTCTTCAGAGTTTTAAGAGTCTTGGAGTGGCTTTTCATTTTCCAGAGAACTATGTCCCCACACAGCTAGAGACACATCTAGCGAGGGTTGCTAATTAATATACTACTGAATACCCAGGATCCCAGAGATAAAAATAAATAGTAAAACTCATGCTTGGGGTGTCTGGGTGGCTCAGCCAGTTAAGTGTCCGACTTCTGCTCAGTCATTATTTCGAGGTCCATGAGGTGGGCACTGTGCTGACAGCTCAGAGCCTGGAGCCTGCTTTGGATTCTGTGTCTCCATCTCTCTCTCTGCCCCTCCCCCACTCACATTCTGTCTCTCTGTCTCTCTCTTTCTCTCTCAAAAATAATAAATAAATGTTTAAAAAAATAACTCATGTAGACTGATCCTCCATTTTACAGCTGGGGACCCAAGCTGCAGAGATGCTCAAAAACATGTCTGGGATCACGTTCCTTGAACTCAGATTTCCTAAATCCCAGATCGAGGCTGGATTGTCTATATCAATAAAACCCAAAATTAAATTAGAATTTGATTTCCAGAAGATATAAATAAGACTCAAGAGATAAAGGAAAGGTCTGATTGCAAGTTAACATGAATCTTTAAATATTAAGAAAGATGAATAATATAACAGAAATAAAATTGGCTGTGGAGTCAAAACACTGAATTCAAGTCTCAACTGTGCAATAAGGGGAGTACTTAGGCAAGTTGTTTCTTCACCATGAAAGTAGTAAGATCAGCCTAGATGCTTTGGAAGATCTCTTCCAGTTTTAAAAAACAATTCTTAATCCATTGTGCTCTGTGTTTACTTATAATAAAGCATAGTATCACTTAGGGCTCCTTTCTAGAGTCTTCAGCGGCTTATTTTTCCTCTTCTTGGTCTCTTAAATATTGGGCCTTATGTAAGTTCAGCCCTAGCCTCTTTTTTTTTCTTCTCACACTATGCTTCTGTTTATAATCTCATCAACTCTTCTATCTTTAGTCATAATCTATATGCATCTGATTGACTAATTTGATACTGCTCTGGTAAGACTATTGTCAATTCTCCCTCAGAGATGCTTCTCAAATATTTTCTCTATTCCCATTTCTGCAGCCATAGTTCAAAACTCTCAGTATCCTTGGAAGGTTGCAAAAAATTTCCCCAATTGTCTGTCTTCAGTCTTTGCCTCTTCTAATCTATCTTCTCCACTCACGGTCATCATTTTTAAATATAACTTGATCATTTCTTATTTCATGCACTCCAGTTCAAAACCCAAATTATTCTATCCATTGTTTATCCATTAGTGGGAAATTGTCTAATAACTTCTCCAGATTCATTCCCTACATTTCCTTCATACTTGGTGTCCACACCAAACACACCAAGGAATTTGCCTTTACCTAAACATACTACTACTTCCTGTATCACTACAAATAACTAAAAAATTTTCCAAAAGGCTGTGAAATCCAACCGGGCAGGGGTTACATCTCAGTCATTTTACATGTGCAAAGCCTGCCATGGCATTTTGCACTTAGTGGGAACTTAGTCAATGTGTTTTTTTTTTAAATGAATTAATTCAGGAACTAATTGTTGAGGAAAGATGAAATGAATATGGAGTGATACCTTACAGAAATGTTTTTAAAGCATTGAAAATGAAGAATGCAAAATTCAAATTAACTTTTTCTATGTTTGATACTGTTCTAATGTAAGCTGTGGTATCAAAAAATAGAACTAAAAATAGAAATAGATCTCTGATTCACCTAGCTATGTACTCCCCTGTCCTAAAATAGAGCAGAAAAGAATATAAGCCTCCACAGGAAGACATCAATACAGTTGTGCTGAATTCCTAGTGTGAGACCAGCATTTACAGCTCTGTGTATTAGTTGTCCTAGATTATAAATCCTACCCTGGCTCTTAATTATTCAGATACTAAGGGATTCATTTACCACAGCTACTGCTGTATTATAGCATGTTAATCCAAGGCCAGTTTAACATTTCTTATATTTATTTTTGCATGTGTTCCATTTCTTAAGGGGTTTTAAACATTTTAAATCTTTAGAAGGCTATTTATTTTCATAGAATTTTCTATGACTTCAAGAGTGTTTATGTTGTTTGCACTGTTACCTAACATTCCCAGTTATTCACTTACAGAAGTCAGTAGACATGTGTGCTGCATATTTGAGGTAGCAAATCTTACACCATCTGGTTTGGGTACCAGGATATCTTAGGAGCGAGCTATACTTGCAGATAATTTTGCAGAACAAGAGCTTTTAAGGCTGTAACTAGAATTATATTTCACAAATGTGATGCTAACTCCTAAGCTGTGATCATGTACTTCAGGGTAATCACCTAAGAATGAAAGATTCTTATTTGATCGTGTGTGTGTGTGTGTGTGTGTGTGTTTCTAAATTTCTTTTCCACTCTGCCAATACCTACATGGTGTTATTAGATACAGAGTTAGGAATTAATCACAGAATTTTTCAAGATATCCTTATGGACATTGAAATATCTATTCTGGAAAATGGCTCAGTAGATGGATTCATCACTGATGGAATGTTCATAAGAGTTGGCTGCTAATGGAATAATAGGCTATAAAATATTTCTAAGTTTGTACAACTCTCTAGTGGAATTCTGTTTCATATCCTCATTGTGTAATCCCTGAAGGAAGGGCCTATATTCCATTTATTCAATCATTCATTCATCAAATATGCATGAACGTATCCTATCTACTAATTCCTATGCTTGGCTTTGAAAATGGGACTTTGTACAAAACACTGGCATCTTAGTTTATCTCTTTATTTCAGATTAGGGCTTTGAAAAGTATTCTTCCAATAGGTTAAGATAATGATGGTCCACAGGGCACATTTCCTTATGGTGAAATTCATACTTCTTTTCCTCCTCTCTAAAGCTTCCCTCACTGTAATGTAGGGAAAAATCTTTCTTTTTCCCTACCAACTTACAGTCACAAAGATTCAGAGACCAAGATCTTGTAAACCAAGCAAAGAGGCAATTATCAAATATTTAATGAATAATTATTAGGTATGTTTCCTTCATTTACTAGCCAAAGCTTGGTTGAACACATACCATGTGTCAGGTACAGATCCAGGGACTGTACCACCATTAGCTGGAGATAAACACATATCAAGTGAAGAAGTCCTAGCCTCAAAACATGTTCATGTAGTTTGAATCTGTCTCTCCACTCTACCAACTGGAGATAAATGTGCTAAATGCTGTCTACTCACTACCACACCCAAATACTCCAGAAGAAGCTATGGGTACTCTTCAGCCCACTGCCCAGTTTGTCCATTTTAATAAACTTTTATTTAAAGAGAAGGAAAAGAGACACAAAAAGCAGCATACTCTTATCTATGCTTTCTGGCTGTTAGGCTGAAATAACAAAGGATTATTAACACTGCCTCATTTAATAAGCATTAGTCTAATCACCTGGAATGGAGAAGCTACATTTGGATAGTCCAGGAGCTGGAAGAACTTTTCCATCATAAAGAGCTGCCATCCCTTACTGGGAATTATTGATTCTGCTTCTTCATCATCTAAGGGTCTAACAAGATGTGCTGACTGAGCTGAGCATGTCCCATTTAGGATATTTTCCATCAGCACATTGGGCTTGATCCTGTTTTAGGTTTTTGGTGTGTGTGTGTGTGTGTGTGTGTGTGTGTGTGTGTGTGTGTGTTCCCCCTCATCCCCTAAGGAACAGTGAGAGTAGGCTTTTGGGTTTAATAACAGATGTAAAAGCTCAGTAAAATGCAGTGTAGTATCCAGGTTCCTCAGCTTCCCTAGAGCAAGATAATAGCTTTTATAGGTTATATAACACTGCTTTCTTTGTGCCATTCTTCTGTTGAAGGAATGACAATGACTTTCCATTATTTATTAACTCGTGTTCAAATTTATCCATTCTACATCTGTGCCCTTTATATAACCTCAACCCACTCTACCCATTCTGATTATCTATTGCCACTACTGGGCCACACATTCTCTATTTTGGAAAGCCCACATTCATTGTCTTTTTTGAAAAGTGTAGCTAGAATTTGTTTCTATACTCCTTCCTCTCTTACTAGGTGCAGTTAGAATTTCTATTGCTTTCTGTGTATGTTCTACACATTTGAGTACTAAGTTACGTACTATCATTGAACTATGTAGAGAGAATCCACCAGAGAATGGTGAGTTGGACTATTTTCCTACCTTTACCTGAGTGATATAATAATGTTCTTATACTTTAACCCAGTAATTCTACCCTGGTGTATTTATGTAATGGAAGTCAATAGAAGAAGGTAAATATACATGGATATTCATCACAGCTGGAGCTGGGTGCTGGGCTGTTTCCAACATTAGGGGGCTGGACAATTAAATGATTGTGTATCAATTCCAAGAAGTATTAGGCTGGTATTATAATTATACAGTTCAGCAACATGAAAACTTTTAAAACTTAATGCTAAATAGAAGAATTAGAAGTCTGATTACTGTTCATGTAACTACATATTATATGTTTATATAGAAAGGAGAAATGGAAAGGAGTGAAAACAAAACAAAAAATTGAAAGGTATATGGAAGTTCTTTGAGGGCAAAGATTTTTGTTGCATTCAGTGCACAGAAACATTGGTCAACACTAGGCAGATAAGAGATGTTTAATAAATACTTGTTAAATGAATACATGAATATATACTATGAGTGGTGGGACTGGAGGTGATTTGTCTTCTTTTATTATTTCCTCTTCCATTATAATGAGCTCTGAGGGAAGGGGGAAAGGATGTGTGTGGGGGGATAACATGAGGAAATATGCATTTGTAAATGAAACACATCCTCGACTCTTACCTGGATGCTCTGGAATAACCCCAGGTGAGGGAAAGAGAAGACAAGTTAGAGTGATTCATATTATCTTACTTAGTTCTCATAACAATCCACTAAGGTGGGTGTTATCAGATTTAGAGAAGTAAATTACTTAAAACACTGAGGATGTATCAAAATCAAGTATCTTGGAAGGAATTGAAAAAGTAAAATTTTAACTGGTGGGCAAGAGGCAGAAGCCCAGAATGTGTACAGCACTCACATAAATGATTCTCTTTCTATGCTTACAGAATGCATAAAATAAAATAATTTAAATTAGAAAAGAGAACTTTGTGGGAAGCAGCCCAGTTCCTTGAGCAGTATTAAGTTAATACACCATCCCTCCTCTAAGACGGCAGATTATGACTACCATAATGGATAGCAAAGCAGTATCAAAGCACTGAATTGTGTTGTCTCAATTTACAAAACTGCAATCTTCCATGTATTTGAATGCTGATGGATTGTGCTAAGTGATTGGATTTAAAGTGAACAGAGAAAGGTAATCAGCATTACAATTTCATGCGAGGATGGCCTTTTTATCCTTCTATGTGTGGAGGTAAATGACAGTAATGGGATCTCTTTATTATTTAGTTCATCTAAGTGTTCTCCTCTATCAGCTTTAAATCAAAGAAAGACAAAGGTTTAATCTGTGCGGAGGATGCTCAGTGGAATGCATTACCAGTTTGAAGCGCAACTGTTTCCATACAAGGGACACTGGTTATTTGGGCGTGAGAGAGGTAGACACACAGGGGGAAAAGGGGCAAGGTGGACTTGGGGGTGGTTAACAACCAACCTTTTTTAGTCTTTTAGGTATTGCCTAGACTTGTTTGTGTCTGAAAACACATATTGGTTGTGGCAACCTTCTCACGTCATTCTCTCAGAAGAACTCTAGAGTTTCAGGTCCTTTTGCAATAAGAAAGACTCATGTGGCAAAAATATTGGGCACTGCTATGGACAGTTTATTTGTGTTGCTCCCAAATTCATGTGTTGAAACTGAATCCCCAGTGTAATGGTATTTGGAGGTGGAGATTTTGTGAGGTGAGCGGGTCATGAGGGTAGAGCCCTCGTGAATGGCATTAGTGTCTTTGTAAAAGAGACCTCAGGGCGATTCCTCCCCGTGGCCCCTGTGAGGACCGGAAGACTGTGGTCTAGGAACCAGGAAGCACCTCTCACCAGAGAATGAATATTCCAGTGCCTTGATCATGGATCTCCCAGCTTCCTGGATTACAAGAAATAAATTTCTATTGTTAAAGCCACTCAGTCTTTGGTATTTTTCTTATTGCAGTCTAAATGGACTAAGATAGACATTAAATTGGAAAGTCATTGTTTTAGTCAATTTGGTCCCTGTAATAAAGTACCACAGACTAAATGGCTTATACACAACAGAAATGTATTCCTTAGCCGGCTGGAGGTGACACGTCTGAGACCAGTGTGCCAATAGGGGCAGGTTCTAGTGAAGGCCTTCCTCTGGGAAGATGGCTATTTTCTCTTTGTCTCCTCACATAATGGAGATGGTAACCAGCATCCCCTGAAATCCCTTTATTTGTGAATTTGGAGGAGACACAAACATTCAGCCCATAACAGTCCTTGTACTTTTTTTTTTTAATCAATGGGTGTTCGGAAGAAGAGAGCAAAAATTGTAATTCAGAGCATTGTTGGCAATTTCTCATTAGAAGTGAAGGCAGAGCCGAATGACTTTTAATTTTATCCTTAAAATCAGGCTTAAGGATTCTTCTGTATTACTTGAACTTTTCTAATTGCATGTCTTATACTTTAAAATAGTCTGGCATAAAATGACAAATAGGATAAAATTAGTCTCTTCCATTTTTTTTTTTTTAATCCTCCCCTTTCTGTGGCAAGATTCTGTCTTCAGCACTGCACTGCTCAATTTCACTCAACCCCTACTATCCAATGCCCAGCACAGGCTTGCTTCTGTCTCTAAGAAGATACATAAATGTGTGTAATCCTATCACAGTCACTTCTTCCTTCTTACTATTTCTCATCTGAAAAAAAAAGTCTTTGGGGATTACTATAAGTATTAAAGTATATGGGAATATAGAATATTTTGAAAATGTAAAGAGCTATATCTATGTGATTTTTATTATAGTGCCCCATAGATTTAGGGTTCCAGTCTCCAGTGCATTTCCATCAAAATCCCTTTAGGACCTACCAGGTGACAGGTAATAAACAGAAGAATTGACAGATAATGAAAACCTGAATAGATACTGAAAAGCCAGATGGTACAAATGAGTCAATCTAGAGGAAGACTGAGAACTAGTCATTGGACTTCGCAAAGCAGAGGTTGTTAGTGAGCTTGAAAAAGCATTTCAGGAGTCTACTGAGAGCAACCTGACTGGAGTCATTTCAAGAGAAGAACGAGAGGCAGAGAAATTAGACACACTAAGTGTAGGCAAGTCTGTTGAAGAATTTTCATGTAAAGGAGCAAATAAATGAGTTGGTAGCCAAGAAGACACCTAACAAGCAGGTTTGTTTGTAGACTGAAGAGAAGGACTCAGGAGAGAAGAAAAAATATGATAATACAGAGTGAGATTGTGGAATGCCTTTGGATAGGCAAAATAGGGTAAGATGGGGAGGCCAAAAGAGTTGGCAGTGGCTGCACAGACATTTCATCCACCATAACAGGACGGACTAGAGCAGTGATGCTAGTAGCTGGATGGCTATGGTGGTCAGGCTTAACCGAAGTTTTCTTCTAAATGATTCCTTTTTCTGAGTGAATAGGAAGCATGGTCATAGCACTGAGAATGAGTTGGAGTTCAAATAAGAAACCAAAGGGCATAGAATATTTATTTAGGATTTTGGAAGAAGAAATGGACTCGAATGCTGTGGTATGATTTCTGGGCAGTTTCGAGCACCCAGTTGAGGCTAAAGGTTTTAATTCAGATAGGCTACATGCACAGAGTAGAAGATAATTTGGAAATCAACATGGCTAAGGTTTTATTAAGTAAGTACGGAGAAGCAAAAAGGGGCAAGAGGATTTAGGATAAGTGTTGGGGAGTGATAATAATGGTTAACCATGGACTTTAAGGGAAAGTGAGGGCCTGAGGAGAATGAGAGAGTGAGGAGGAGGTAAGAGCATCAGATCCAAGGACTATTGGACTCAGGGAGAAGGAGGAGAGAACTGAAAATGAAAGAGATAATGGTCAGAGTGTAGAGTTTAAATCTGAGATAATGGAGGGACTGCATTATATCAGGGTCTATGGTGTAATTAGAGTCTGGCTTTAAGTTTTCTTCCCTAAAGCACTTCTCAGGGAAAACGTGCCTCATTCGCTTATTTAAAATTGCAACTTTCTCCAGCCTCACCGGTAGTTGCCTTTTCTTCTATTTCCTTAAAGAATTTAACACTTCACATTCTGTATATATTTATTTACTAATTTTGCTTATTGCGTTTCCTTCCCCAACTGGTCCTCAGTGAGGACCACAATTTGGGTCTGTTTGATAGCTACAGCATCTGTAGTGACTAGAGCTCTGCTTGGTACTTAAGCTTAATGACTCTATATATTTTTGTTGAATGGAATGAATAAAACAATTTTATTTTTTAATATGGGAATTCCAAAGATGCAGGAGAAAAATATCATCAAGTTCTCTTAATTTCATGGCTTCTTTTGGACAGTTGAATTTCCTGCAAAGCTGAGGATGAATTCATGAAATTCCTATTAAGTGTAACTGTCCTTGAATAGAAATCTAAATAAACAGAAACTATTGAGCTGTTCTTCCCTGTAAGTTGGATTAAATGAAACACTATTTAACCAGCCTATGTCATTATTATAAAGTTAGCTATTTACATTATCCTGAGGGGTGTGAGTATGAATTTTGTTCTTTTGCCAAGGGTTGCTAGTGATCTTGATATCACAATGCATTTAGTTATGTCGATTCCTTTGTCTCTTTTCTGTCATGCCACAAGCTAATACTCTGCACTACATGTGTGGACATGTCTGTAAGAGCTCATCCCTCCACACGCCTGCCCCTACTCCATCATTTGCTGTCTTCATATAATTGGAATAATTTTAAGGGATTTATGGAAATAGAATAAAGACATTAAGTAAGGGCATGAGTATCACCGCTGAAACTGAGCTCTAGGTAACACTGAGTTTTGCTTCCTTGATTACCTACTTCTAGAGTCTTAACTATGCTAGAAAGGGGGAATTGATAGACTTGAATTACTAAGAGGTAAGGAGTTTCTGTTACTTGGGTCATGTGGTACTCTGGCTTTTCAAATCCCCCCTTCTTGTGTGATGGCTGCCTCCTCTAATTCTTCATTGGCCAACTCTACACAAATAGAGCTAAACACGTAATGCCTCATAAAAATAAGTAAGAAAGAAGAAGGACACCAATTAAGATCTTCTGGGTGGAAAAATTCTGCTCTTAAAATGTGCCCATTAACAAAAACTCCATAGCCCCCTAGACAAATTTCCATCTGAAGATACATTCCTGTTGAAACAGCAAATGGGTGGGGAAATATTTTTAAAAGACAGAAAGAAAAAAATACAGTAGTGTTCTCTGACGGTTTTAAGAATAATGCAAAGGTCTATGATAAATCTTGAATAATTCACCTGGCCTAGATTTAAATAGCACAGATAACTCATGCAGCAATAGGCATTTGGTTACTTAACAAATATTCCTATCGGGACAAGTAATACATTCATAGTTTTAGTTGTGTGCTGTGTTCAGAGCCTCAGTTCTACTCTGTACTTTGGAAGACTATTAGCCATGTAAGAGTTTGGAAACAGAGTTTTTGGTTTCTTACCAGTCTCTGATATAAACTGTCAAGAGTCACAGCCCTGACCTTTATACTTTCTGGCCTTCAGCTTCCTCATCTGTAGAATGATTCCTCATATCTCAGAGTCAAAATTCCACATCACCTTGGGGCTGAATTCAAGGACTGGTTCCCTCCAGTAGAGGGCAGTGTTACCTAGACAAGATCTCAGCGTGAGTACAGGACAGATGGAGCAATGAAAGCTGAATTTGGAATAGGGAATGGGTAGCTACCTATCTCTCAGTCTTGAGTCACCAGACCACAAATGCTTCTCCACAAAATAGCAATTTCAAGCAAGTGTAGAAATGCACTCCTCCTCAATCATTTGCCACTATTCCCAAAATGGACACATTACTCATTTCTACTGGAATATGAACAGGAATTTAAACTCCTACAATCTGTGTTGTTTTCTGAAATTTAAAGTTTGTTCTATGAATACATTCATTTATATAAAATACAGCAGCTTGTCTATACATATTGAGCATTTAAAAATTACAGTTGAAAGTGGCAGATTTTTCTCATGCAAAAATATTTAAGAAGCATTTATAAAGTTTGATTATGTTTAATATACTGAGAGGAAATTTTTAATTGTACTTTTTAATACACAAATAACAAAGTTGTTGGCTGGTGATGCATAGATGATTTCAAAGTTCTAAGTGTCTAATCCAAAACCACAATACTGGACGAAAACCTGAATCTTGATCAGTTTGCAAAGTTTACAGAATGCCTCACAGTAGAGCGGTCCTCCTGCGGGAACAGAGCAGTCTAAGAACGCGTTCTCCAACAGCCAGACCAGTCTGATGGGCTAGCACTGGTGTACACAAAGTAAAATAGTAGCAGAATCAGATAGTTTAAGATAAAATAGCACACTGAGGTAGTTTAAGGTGCTGTCTGTTCAAAACAAATTATAATTCAGCAAGAGGTATAGTAGTATTGGTTGAAAACTAACAAAATGGACGAATCAAGACATCAGTATGAAAAATGGAGGGCACTTGGGATGAGCACTGGGTGTTGTATGTAAGTAATGAACCATGGAATCTACCCCCAAAACCAAGAGCACACTGTACACACTGCATGTTAGCCAATTTGACAGTAAATTATATTATTTTAAAAAATGAAGAAGTCTTCATTAAGGGGGTACCATTTAAAAATTAGGCATTGCATGTAAAAGTATGTTACATGCAGTGCCTAATTTTAAGATCGTATTATCATTATTACTACTTTGGGGTTCACGTTCACTCTGAAACTCTGTACTTCATAACTTAGAGCGGCACTTTAGTACAACCTGCTTCTGCTTCTTCTTTGATTTTTATCATTGACAGAGGGCCTACTTTTTCTTTCTTTTCTTCTCTCAGGAGAAATGCCTAAGCCTAAAGTGAAGGAGTTAATTAGAAAATGACGTAATCCTACCTGGGCCCAGCATCGTGCCCCGTGCAAGTAGCAGCCTACAGAGCAGCCATCTGTCCTGTGCGATGCCCCACCCGTGCTATTCCTGGCTAGAAAACTGTTCCCTCTTAGGGGGGCATTAACAATTTCTCTGATCAGAAGAAAGCCTGGCTACTTGAAAGAAAATAAAATCATGCTCTCCCCTCCCCACTATCTTTTGCCTGTAGCAACTCTAAGTGCAATAAAATGTGAGAGTAGGAACGCATTGCTATGGCAACAAAGTGTACTCTAATAATGAAGATGGTATCTAACAAGCAGAAGCAGCGAGAACTTTAAGGCAGAGTGGAAGAAAGTGCACTGTGAGGAAGGAGGAAGGGAAAAGAACATAAGAACTTTAAAGTTTTCCATTCTTCAGCCTACATATATTGGCGCATTTAGAAAAGTTGGATTTCTGTTTTGGCCAACTTCCTCCTGGGGACATTTGGTAGCCAGCACTTCCTAAAAGCAGGCAGAAGGAGAGATGAGCCCCTTTGATGTAGAAACATGGAGACTAGAGGCTGCTCAGCTGGTCCACAGAGGCGTGGGTATCTTGACCCTCCGCTTCACAGTCTAGCTTCCCAAGGCTCGGTCTGAATTCTTTGATACGCTAATTCTCTTGACTACTACCAACTGAATAGGGGCTGAAAAACACTCCTGGACCCACGATGCCTCGTTTGAAAATGACATAAGAAACCTCATTTAAAATGGAGCCCGGGAGCCCTGGAGGGGGCGCTCTCTAACGTATACGACTCCGGGCAGCCTGCGTGACCAGCAGGGAGAACAAAGATCCCTCCCAGATCCAAGGAACAACGAACTAACCACCATTTGCAGTTAGGAAGAAACAGCCACAACCTCAACATCTGTTCTTTTTCAGTGAACTTCTGTTCAAAACAACCCTCTGCAATTTTTCCCTAAAACCTAGTAAGAGCTTACCTTCTTGCTGTCTTGTGAACCTGTCTACAGTTTTTCCGTAGGTTGCTTGTCCTGAAGTGCTATTCTGGAATAAACTCATCTTTGCTAATAAAATAACTGGCTATTTCACTCTGAAGTTTAACACTAGAACGAATATGCAAGTCAAGGACTCAAGGAAAATGAAGAGGGGCCGGTGAGAGTCAGACCCTGATGTGAAGTAGACTGAATTTATCTCACCTACTCTTTCAAAAAAATTTCAAGTCAGGTATTCAGAATTGGCTAGGTAATGCCACAAAACAAATTCACGCCAACATTTTAGGGGTATAAGCAACAAAGGTGAATTTCGCATTCACAGTAACTCTTAGCCACACCTCGAAAAGAAGCTCGGTTCCAAAATTAAAATGGATTTTGCAAGTTGTCAGGGCATGGTGAAGAAGAATATCTGAGGGTCTGTGTCAGAATGAAATGTCTTGACCTAAAGGTGACACATGCCATTCATGTCACTTCTGCCCTAACATTTTAGGAGCCTCCTATACTAGAAGTGCACCAAAACTTTTTAGAGAGGGTGTGTATACCAAAGCTTCTACCTAATATACATGTTTATTTTCCTTTGGAAAGTCATAGGCTGTTGTCTTATATAAAACCCGTCTTACTCCCTACAAGAATGTGTGTGTATCGGGACCCAGAAACATTGGTAGAGAGGCAGCATGATCATTTGGACTCACATTAAAAACTGAGCGGTTGGTGGACTCACTACTGGCAAGACTCCAGGGGCAAAGCTGAAGCTTTGTCATCCGTCTGAAGGTGAGAAGGTGGATCTAAGGTGAAGGTTTCTCCAAATGAGAAAGCTGCCAGAGGCTCATGATGACTGTCATGACTTGATCTCTTTCAGATACTCGTGAAAGGTGTTCCGCATCTTAAGTCAAAAATGAAACTAAAACAAAGCCAGTTTTCCTCCTTCCTCCTTAAACTCTTCCAGCTCAGTTCAAGCCCCAATTCTATACACTCTGTTCTTTGAACCTCCATTGCACTTACAATCAGCAAGTGTTTCTTTTAAAATTTAATGGTTCTCTAACATTCTACTTTTTCTCCCCCCACTCCAAAGAAGCCTTGTGACAACAGTAACCTTACCTTTTCCCTTTAGCAATTCTTTGAGCACTTAGCACAGCATCATTTCAAAGTTGGCAGACAATTCATATTTATTGATTATGCCAGTAATTAGAAAAAGTAGAAGAATATTTATGGAGAACAATGGACCAGGCTAATGCAAATATACTTTGGATAACTATGTTGTCACTGAAAGCTTTATTTTAAAAGACAGTTCTGTGAAGTGGAGTTGCTTGCCAGTTCAGTTCCTTTAAGCCCCTTCCAGTGAGGTGGGAAAGGCATAGAGAGATCGAGATTGAGAGAAAGAGCAAGAGTGAGAGAGAAAGAGGAGCTACTGATGAGAACAGTATGGTGTAGGAAAGTAGGAATTAAATTAGAACCTGGATGTTGGATTCTATTATTGGCTCTGCCATTCACCAGCTATGTAAGGTGGAGAGGGGGCTCAACATCGTGGTCCATGTAAAAGGACACCTGCAATTGCCTGCCTACTGCTTAGAATGCTGTGAGGATGGAACAAAGTCATGTAAGTAAAAGGAGTCTGAAACTTTTCAAATACTTTACAAATATAATTTTAAAGTGGGGTCATTAAAGAAGGACCCAACTTGTATCTAATGTCTTTTGTGCTGCTGAAGCAATCTGAGGAAGCACAGGGGATATGTGATAAACCCCTGACAACACATGTTCGGAACTCTTTGAAAGGCTGGTATCTAATCAGCACACGGTCCTGTTGCTAGTTGCAGGGGGTTTCTCCATGGGCATCGAGTTCAGTTTGTAAAGTGTTATATTTATAACTTTCTGAAGCCTCAGTCCCTCTCAGAATCCCAGGAAATAAGAGTGTGATCTGATTGTGACTGTAGATTGCAGGTTGATATTGCCAGGCTGGTGGTGATTTCTAACAAAAGCAAAACAGCAGGTATCACTGAGCAGAGAGCACTGAAGCTTTCCACATCTCTAACAGGACCCGCTTCCTCTCCCTTCTCCTTTCCCCCCCTTCCTCCCATCTGAAGAGGAAAAGACCAGGGCTAGAGCCAGAACAAATCCACTCACCTGCAAAGGCAGGCACCAGCAACTCTGGGGAGAGAGGTACTGGGGGCTATGGCAGGACAGAGAGAATTACTACCGGCAGGAGACGTTCACAGGGAGTTTGGAACATGTGGATAGGAAATAATGAGGATCCTTTGTGAATGGCAGGGATTCTATGGAGGAACCATGTTAATATGTGAGTCCAGCAGCCACATGCCCAGGAGAAGCTGCTACTGGGGTAAGCGAGACAGACCCAGCACCAGGGTGACGACAGGAGGCCTGGGTTTCAGTTTTGGCTCCAACTGTGTTACCTCTGTCCTTAGCTTCCCTGAACATGAGTTTCTGAAAAATGGCAACATAGCAAAAATGAAAGCCATTTCAAAGCTTTGGTGTAAGAATTAAGTAAGAATGCTCACAGGAAGCACCTTTCTTTTAATTCGTAGATTATCTGTAATTATGAAAAGACTTTATGGCAGTATCCTGCACCTTCTCAAGAGACCTAGACCAGGAGGATTATGAATGATTGTGATGCAGAAGGAGAGAAACAGACCTGGGAACCAGCATCATGGACCTAACACAGCCTACAGCCTGAATGCTCAACAATGAAGGAGGCAGATTTGCTCCTGTGATTGCATCATGGAAATCCTGAGATTTGGCAAAGGATCCTTTTGGCTCTGCAAGGCTATTCACATCCAAGTCCCCAGAGCCTGTGAATGTTATTTTGCATAGCAAAGGGGGTGGGATTAAGGTGGCACATCGGGGCCTGTTAAAATAGGAGGCTTATGCTAGATTACCCAGTAGACACAATGTAATCAACAGAGTCCTTGGAAGTAGGAAAGTGAGGAAGAAATGCAATGACAGAAGCAGATGGGAGTTCTTAACCAGCTACAGTTGGCTTTGAAGATGGACAAGGGGGGATCAAGGATGGCGGGATGTGGGCAGCCCGTAAACACTAGTAAAGGCAAGAAAATTATTTTCTCCCAGAGCCTCTAAAAGAAACAGATTTTAGGTCAGTAAGACCCATCCTGGTTCAGACCTGTAATCTACAGGACTAGGAGATAATAAATCTGCATGGTTTTAAACCAGGAAGCGTATGGGGAAAGTATACAACAGCAATAGAAAACAAGTACTCAGAATAACCTGACACTAAGTAAGGTCTTTTGAATGTTAGTATCAAGAGTTTGCACATCAGAAAGGTGAGTATCTAAATGAAACAAAGAATTCAGAGAATTAATATAAACTGTAAAACAGACATGAAGTCACCACTTTCAACATCTGTAACCACAGTCTAAAGAAACATGATTAAATTTGAAAGAATCACAGAAGTTCACTCTCTTCACTGAGGCCCAAGTTGTCTTTCTAGAACATCAATCTGATCTTGAGGAAGCCCTTACTTAAATCCTTTGTGGACCCTACATAGTCATAACAATATATTTAAATTTTTATTTCTGTCATTTTTTTTATTATTTCTGTAGCTTCACCTCCTTCAACTATTTCACATGCAGACTACAATTGCACCATAGCAAATATATTCCTGTTATTAAAAGTGCTGGACTTTCTATGTCTCTACATATATTACATTTTCCACTTAAAATATTCTTCTTTTCCTTCCGTTTGCAAACACTGACTGGTCAGTTTAAATAATACTTCTTGAGGATCACATTCCCTATAGGTCTCTTCTCTAATAGGCAGACATCTATTAATTTTTTGGCTGATCAACATCCAAAATACTAACCTTTCTATTAGCGCCTTGCTCTCCTTTTAGGATAATTTATCATTGTATGCAGTATTTTGGGGGAAGGGATCCCCAATGGCTGCTTCTGTTGCTTCTCACTCTTAAAACCTGAAGTTAGTAGGCCAAACTCTCCTGTCCCCACCCCTGTAGCCCAAGGACAAGTATAGGATCAAAGACTGATTAAGCTCCCAGTAAGTACCCGAGTTCCCAGCTCTTTGGATTTTGAGTGAGGGACTGAAAGAACTTCACAGATTAGATGGACTGCAGGGGAGAAATGGGCAACAGACTAGATTTTCTTCTGCAGCATGGTCTTTGCATGCCTGTTTCCCGCCCAATTTTCAAGCTTCATCCTCCAGCCTTTACCTTGTCTTACTCTCCTTTTGACATATTATCCTCTACAGCAAGTCAGTCAGTTTCTGTTCATACAGTCAAAGTCCTTGCTGAGAAATCCTCCTTTCTTTGGGCTCCCATAGCACACCGTTTACATACACATTGTACTTGTTAGTTATACTGTTATACTTTATGTGGTTGTCCATCAACCAAAATACAGCCTGACCATCTATCTCATGGCCAAATTGGATAGAGTAAAGGTGTGCTTTATCTGATCGATTCAGTTAGTTTTTTTTCATAGAGAATGACTTTTTGGAATTTTTAAATAGGATATTAAAGGGGGAGCTTGCAGAGAAAAACCACACTCACTTAAGCAGATGTAGTGTGATAAAGCCCACAAAGGAAGCATGAGATGATCCGTGAAGCCCATCAAGGAGGGAGAGAGAAGAGACTAGGAGACAGGGACTTGTCATGCAATAGATTGAAGCATAGAATATTGAGCTTAAATTTGATATTTACCTCTAATTGCAAAGAAGGAACTACAAAGTCTACTGTGGTGTGTAATACGATCATATTAATAAATTAAGGACCCCTAAACTCTGACAGGATTGTGGGACAAAATGTGATACTTAAAAAATATGGAGTTGTAAAATAAATATAAGAAAATCAAACAAAAGTTTGAATTTTCCTGTGGTAATTTCTTTTGAAATTGGAAATATCATTATTTTGAAAAAAATAGGTTATTTTTTGGTACCTCTGAACTGTTCATTCCTTCATCACTGTCTTAGTCTGCCTAATACTTAGTTTGATCTAGTAATGCATGTACGACAAATTCAGTAAATAATAAAACCCACCTGCCATGTAGACCTCCTGTTGCTGTTGTAATTTTTGTTAAGGAGGGTATGGAGTTTGAGACAAAGGGTTGTAACTTTTCAAAACACAAACCATGAATCGCCTGAACTCATTTTCTCATCCTACAGCCCAGAAGTGGTACCTAATTCAGTCAAAGCTCAAGAAAGAAAAAAAAAAAAGACCATGGATGAGGTAAGTCTCCCATGCAGCTATTTAATAAAGAAACCTTTGTGTTTTCATGGTACAGGTAGAAATATTCTTTTCAAATGGTATTTTTGGAAAGAATTTTTCTGTAGGCTCAGAATGAAAGCACCTGGACCAGACTGTGAATGCAGAAGGCACGTTTCACCTCAGGTATTAAAACATTTGAATCAGGATATGTCCTATGGAGCAGTTGTGTGATATCAAATGCTTTTGGAGAGCTCTCTTCAAGAGTCACATTCACTGGCCAGTTCTTCAGAAGAGGTATCTTATTTTTAGCTCATTTCCTTACACCTTTTCATGAAGCAAATGCCACTGTTTTTGTAGAAGCAGAATTTAAAAGATGGAAGCTATTCCTCTATTACATGGCCATTAAGCCCCCTAAGCCTCTCTATGTCTATTAAGACAGGAAGACATGGATAACATTAAAATTGGCCATAAATAAAGTACCCACATTGAAATATTTGCCTAGCTCTGGAATTAGTGCTAGGATCTATTATTGATGGGGAAGCACATGAGGTGTGTGTGTGTGTGTGTGTGTGTGTGTGTGTGTGTGAACATGTGTGTGTGCGCTTATGTGGTCAGTGGTACGACATTTATAAGAGGCATTCGGTCCACAGATTCTAGTTGAGCAGTCGCAGGAGGACTTTATAAATCTTTCCCTAAATGCAACTCAGCTATCAAACACAAAATACAAACAAGGGTATTACTCTTGCTCATGCCAGCTATACACCTAGTTCTGAGCTTTATAGTCTTTTCAGGTTCCCAGTGGACACCATTCATCTCAAATTATGTAGCTTAAATGTACTAGATGTTCCATTTGCCTGCCTCTACACATCACCTTCCAAATTTTTTAGATTTACTGGATTTTCCTGCAGCTACATGAAAATGACTGTTTCATTATGCAATGATTGAGCTTTTAGTCCTCACCTAGTCAGGGACTAATTCCTTAATAAGCTATGCCTACAGTAGTTTCAAAAGCAAGGATGCCAGGAACATTTGTTATCGAATGGAACCCTTACCAATCATTAGTTGCTGTTAAGCCACAATTAGATCAGTTTTCTATATGCTATAAAATCATTTTGGCATAACATGCTCAGGGAAATTTTGCACAATCTCTTGCTATTTTATTTTTTTCACATGAACACTGATTCTGTGTGTGCTGGTGACCTTTGTTTTGCCTACCATTTAATATAGATAAAGAAGACCTTAGTAATACAGTTTACAAATGATTTCAGGTTTAATTTGTGGCCATTATATTTGTACTGTATAGATAGAGACACAGATATAGATATAGACGGACACAAATAGATATATATCTGTATAGATACAGATGCAGATAAATGGATATAGATATATAGTTAATTGGCTGTATGTGTACAGAATATAAAAATGAAGGCAAATTAATCAAAATGGTTTATTACATAAGGGCAATATCCATTTTCCAAATGCGTGATGTTTTAGAAACCTTGGACAGGCTGCAGATTTTCATCCACTCTTTAAACCTATAGAAATTATTTGGCTGGTATATCAGCGTTACTAAATGTTAAGTTATAAAGATTTGAAAGGTTCCTATGAAGAGCTTAATACTCCCAATTTCTGTTTCTGCCAAAAGAAAAAGTGAAAGACTCTGAGCTATCAAGAAAGGAATGATAAGGTGTTGAAATAGCATTTTCCCACAATTTCTTCCCGTATAAAATGTTTAGGTTCTGAAAACTCCTCTTCGTATTAGTTGTGTTGTATCCATAGGGTAATAATATATGTGGATTAGCCCACAGCAGCCCCGTTTCAGCCTCATGTCCCTATGTGAATAGAACAAATTCTATTCTATTCTATGTGAATAGAACAAAATTTTCATTTTCAGATGGGTCGTGCTTTGAATGATACAGGATTTTAATCTTCTAGATGTTAAGGAAATTACTTAAACATTTTTGAAAATTGCTGTCCTCAGTTATATAAGAGGAAATATGTTCACTCTAGGCTCAGTTGGCAAGAATTTATTATGCAGCTAACCTAGGCGCACTGGGAAGGCTGTGGGTATACATGACATGATTCTGTCCCACAAGGAATCTGTAATCCTTGTGTTCTTAGTCCAACATAACAAATTTAGCAGTACTCTGTGAAAGAAATAATCACACTAATGGTGCTCAGCAAATATGAAATGCTAACACAACTTTCTAGCTTTATAACCTTGAACAATTTACTTTGCATGCTCAGCCTATTTCTCCATCCAGAAAGTAGAGGCAAACGTAGAATCTTTTTTAGACAACTATGGTGAAGAGCACAATGAAATAAAATCTGTAAAGTGATCAGCACAACTGTGGTCATATAGTCAAACTCAGAAGATGCTAACCACAAATAAATGGATGAATTAAGTAATAATTACCTAACAAATTAATATGCAAGTAGAAAGGAATGTGGGTGGGAGGGGAGAAAAGAACAAGCAACTATTAAAATCTACATGCTAAGCAGTTTAATACTCTTTTCCTCTTCCTCCTTTTCCTGTCTCTCTCTCCCCACGTCATCCCTACATATCTCTCTCATTGTATCTCCTCTGTTCCATTTACCTGCTCTGTGACCTTGAGTAGATTATTTAATCTACTGGTGCCTGTTTCCTCAGCTCTACAATGGGAAAAAATAGTGTAAATGCATGTAAAACACTGGTTCATGGTAAATGTTCACTAAACTTTTGTTTCTGCTTTTTCACTTAACTGTTATTTCCTGAAGGGCACAAATGCAGACAGTACTTTGAGAAAAACATGCAAATCATATTGTATCTCCTTATTACTAAGGACTTTAAAAAGGAATGATGTGCTGAGGTGAAACCTAGATCCCTTCTTGAGATTTGGTCCTGTACTATTTCTTTCAGTGAGCATAATTACTCACCATATGACTATTTGGTAATTATTCACCACATGATCATTTGCCACAGTTACAGCAACAAAAGCGAATCAACAAAAAAGTCTGCATGATGCGGTTTAGCCAGATTACCTATTAAACTATAGACAACTTAAGAAATTCCTTCAAGGCCAAATCCAAATGCTTGTAATTCAGAATGTTTCTTCAAAATTATTCATGAAAATATTCATGGAAGCAGTGCTTCAGTAACTGAGCGTTCTTTATAATAAGCACCTATTCCTCCTATCATGCCTTAAAAGGAAAATTGATGCTATTATTCTAGTTCAAAACATAATGAGACAGAAGGAGGTGAATTGCCTGGACTAAGGTCATACATTAAATCAATAGCAGAGACAGACGCAGAATGACAATTAAAAGTAAACAGTTTTCCCTCCAACAATAGTGGTACTTCAGTTCTAAGACTATTACCTTTTATTGCCTTGACTTTAAGTTTTGGTACACAGAATTGCTTTTGAAAGCAGCACACTTTATTCTACCTACTTGAGTTTTTCAAAATTGCAAATTTCTACTCACTTGCTGTTCAGCTTCAACTAGCTGTCAGAGTATTTATTAAGGAATGCTTTTAGTCTGGTCATTGTTTTATGGCCTACAATAAGGAGGGAGGTGAATCTGGACCCCACCCACATTACCTGAGCAACCTGCCTCCTTCCTCTATGGGCTGCTGACACTGAAACCCATCTCCTCCAATTAGCCAGGTGGTATATGGCACTGGCTTCTGGGTCTTGTCACATATCCCTGTTATTTCAGAAAATGCCTTATTACATTGAATTACTACTCTCACTAATAATAAAAATGGCACTGTATCATATAGTTAGAGCTGGGCATCTCAAGTCAGTGTGGAAACTGGGGAATATCAAATAAAGTGCCCTATCTCAGCAATTCATGTCTGGTTATCTCAGAAGGAAATCAGTTCTAAAGAGCAAAGACCATACCTAGAAGATTTTTGTAAGATTTCTTTAACTTGACTTTATGAGTTTTACTTTATTTTGGTTTTGCCTCTTAGCTGTTTCTCTTTAGTGATTAACGCTGAAATGTGGGATGCCTCTTCTTTTCTCTGATAGCAACAAAAAGAATTAGAGAGCAGGATAGCTGGGAAGCCCTCCTTTCCTCCTTTCCAGGTTTCAGGGAAGAGTCATCCAAATGGCACTAATGCAAAGCAGGCTGAGTCCCTGAGGTCTTTTAACAGAACGTGTCCTTTAAAGTAGACATGTAGCAAGTAGCAAGATTTTGTTTGAGTTTGAAATGTGACCTTGGATGTGTGAATGGACAAGCCACATGTTGAACTCTTATACTGAAGAAAATAAGCCCTGTTTTTAGGAAACTGTAAAGGACTCCCAAAACTGTGCCCAGCACCAATGTGGTGATCTATGGAATGTAGTCCCATGCCACCTGCCCAACTTATTTCCTATGGTTCCTCTCATGTCCACCATGTGTTATGTCAGCTAAACTATTTGTAGATCCTGCACAAACCCAACGCACTCCTACCCTATGCAATTATTTTGCCTCAAACCTGTTTTACTCTCATCTGTCCTTCATCTCAGTCCATGAAAACTCCATTTCCCAACACTGCTAATTGTTCAAGCTAAGAATTTTTTCTTTTTTTTAAATTTGTAATGCTTTTTATTTATTTTTGAGAGACAGAGAGAGACAGTGCAAGCAGGGGAGGGTCAGAGAGAGAGGGAGACACAGAAGCAGGCTCCAGGCTCTGAGCTAGCAGTCAGCACAGAGCCCAATGAGGGGCTCAAACCCACAAACCGAGAGATCATGACCCGAGCCAAAGCCAGACGCTCAACTGACTGAGCCACCCAGTTGCCCCCCAAACTAAGAATTTTCAACCACTGTTGAATCCTTTTTCATATCAACCTGTTGGATCCATCAACAAATCCAGATTCCAAAGACTCTCACCCCTTCCATTAGTACAAAGCTGGTACAAGCAATCATCTCTCTTGCCTAGATTATTATTATAATTATTATTTATACAATACTAATTAGTTATAATAAATAACAATAATTCTAACTTTGCCTCCTATTTTCAACAAACCACACAGTGATCCTGCTAAAATAGAAATACATGCCACTTCTCTGTTCAAAACTTTATTTTCCTATATCAGTCATACCAAGGTCAATGTTCCAACAGTGACCTATAAAACCTTCCAGGATCTGGATCTTTTTAACTCTTGGCCTCATTTCCTACCACTCTTCTCTTGCTTGTTCTGTTCCAGTCAGAATGGCTTCCTTGCTTTTCCTTGTCCAAACCAATCATACTCACTACTGAGATCCTTTATACTTTCTCTGCATGAAATTCTTCTCTCCTAGTTATGCAAATGCTGTTTCCCCCTACCTTCTTCAGATATCTGCTTAGCCGCCATATTCTGCTTGAATAAGTGTGTGAAATCTGTTTTTTTTTCCTGCACAGTGTCCATCCTTATCTAACATATTATATATTTTATTTATATTATTTTTCTATCTGTCTCCTACCATTAGAAAGAAGTCCTGACAAGCAAGGAGTCTTATCTATTTTGCTTAATGTTTTGTCCCTCAGCCCCTAGAGGAGAGCCAGGCCATATGGTAGATTCTCATTAGGTATTTTTAGAATGGATGAATGAATAAAGTACTTCTATATTGCTGAAAGATTTCATAAGCATCTCAAAAAATAATTGAGTTATTTCTCCCTTGAAGGGCCATAGTTTCTACAGGGTCTGGAAGCATACAACTCTTGAGTTCCAAATAGCAAGGATGATGAAATCTTCTTTTCAAAGAAATGTCACTATTACTATTAGGTCCTGGTTATAATTCCCCCAAACTCCCTGTGGGCATAGTTAATCTGAGGCCCTTTTGAGAAAAATGTCAATTACCTCTTGGTTTCTGCTTTCTCCAGACACCCTCCTATGATTAATTCTCATTTCATTTTCCATAGCGTCAACTTCAGAATCAGCACCCACATTCTCTTCAAATAAATTACTAAAGGCAACATGATAACCTGGCAGAATTGTCTAACTTCACTTGTCTTTCTCCCTTTGAAGTTAAATCCCCTCTGCTCTTATCAGATTATCTGAGTAGATTGTATGTGATGTCTTATTGGTTTTGTTGTCCTATTTTAGTATGAACGTTTTAGTTTTAGTGTATTCTAATGAGAGGTGAAATAAATTTGCTAATGACATGAATAATTATAAGTATAAACATTAGCTGGGTATGTGACTACTGGGAGAAAGCCTCAATAACAAGGCAAACCCTGTGGAAGCCCACAAAGAGAAAAAGCGACAACTGTAATCAAAGCCTTTCTCCCCTTCTGGCAATTTATACTGCAGATAGGCTCATGATGCTGAGTACATGAGCTAATAAGAAGGAGGGGGAGACTATAGACCAAGTTTTCACTTTACACAATTGGTTGATTATTGAGGAATGGTGCATGCGAGCAGTGGTGGATTCTGAATTGCCCAGTGAGGAGAAGAATGGGTCAATTTAATTCTAATTGCCTGATATGTATCATGGTCTTACTTATTACAAGGCACTGCAGTAGGCATTTCCAAGGAAACAGACATGAGTGAGCATCATCTCTGTTTCAAACAATTTTATACTTAATAAAGGAGAGAGAAGACTATAAATGACTGTATTGCAAAGATAGAGTCACAATGTGGCACAAAGATATAGTCAAGAATAGTCACAAGGATACAGGCAAACGACTGCTATGAAGTACAAATGAGTCAGTGGGCATAACTAATTCATCTGTGTTTGCTCAGGAGAAGAAGATGGGAAACGAGTGTGGATGTGTATAAATGCTGGAAAAGATCTTTGTGTGTGTGTGAAGAGAGAATCTGGGATGGGTTTTCAAATTCGAATGTGATTTTAATAGGTTAAAACTAAAACAGGAAATGCATGTAATGTTGGAAAATTTCAGAAGACAGTAAGTGATTCATTGGAATGAAGCACAAGGATGTGATGGGAAATGAATGGAGATAATATCAATAAAATACTTGAGTATCAAGCCACAAGTTTCTACTTTGTGGGAAATGGGGAGCCACTGAAGACTTTGGAACATGAGGGAGACATTATAAGAGTTCACGAAGTGTCAAGATTCCTTTAAGAGCTTCTGGGGAAAACGTGAAAGTGCTACTCTCTTTTTTTTTTCTTTATTAGTCTCTCTTGGCCCCTCTTGACCATTGGCTTTCAAGGTTTTTGTAGAGATAATCTGACCAGTAAGAAATTTGGAGATTGCAATTTGAGAGTTTGATCAATGTAAATTCTGGATTAGAGAAAATCCTCACAGCAATTTTATTATTATTTTCTCCATTTCTTCTATAATGAAGAACCCCATTTAACAGTTGCTTAATGTATTATAGCCTTGAGTAAATTTAAAGCACTAGAATTTTAATGGGAATTAATAAGTTGAATTAACAGAATTTTTAAATTTATGACTTAATACTTTGGTAGTTTTAAATATTTCTCAATTGCCTTATTATGTTGATTGAACAGTTCTAATTAAAGAAGATTACACAGAAATATTTCATGTATTCTGAGCTTTCAAGGCTGTGGTTCTCATTAAAAAACAAACAGAGATATCTAAAATATAAACAAAGAAAAAGCCTTCTTACTTTAACTGTAGACAAATAATTATCCTTAATATTTAGTGAACATCAAGTAGATTTGGTTTTGGAAAGTAATTAAAAGTAATTCTGCAACCTTTTTTTTTAAGGAAACATTCTCATTAATGCACCTAAGGTGTTCTTGTTTGCCTCCATTTAACAGATATTCAGCTGTATTCTCACATGGTGCGTGTGAAGAAGTCAGCTATAAAAAACGTAAGCACCTTTTGTAAGAAAAAGAGAGCACAATAACACTTCCTCCACCCCATCATCTCACTTACCTGCATAAGGATAATTACAACTGCAGAGTTGCTCAAAGAATTAAAAATGGAACATCATTCAGGGAATATTCAGAGAAAAGTATTAATAATCCCCCTTTCCCCTCCAGGCTTTGAAAGGGGAAGTCATGATTTTTTTGAATGTTTCTTATACTTCTCTTCCTTGTCAGTCACTTAGTCTAAGAATAAATATCTCTACTCTCTTCATCCTTTGTCTAGGCTCCCCTCCAGGTACCAGTAGGGACAAGAACTATGTTCCCAATACTACAGATTTTCCTCCTCTATTAGGGCTATAGTAAGGATACACCCATTATCATTTGCCTAAGGATACTCATATGTATACATTTCATTTCTATAGTGAAACTGTAAAGATCGTCATACACAGAAACCAGAAAATGTGTGTGTGTGTGTGTGTGTATGTGAGTGATTGTTAAAAGATTACTGTTGAATGAGAAACCAGACAAACATTTACAGGAGAGCCCTTTGGGTTCGGAAGTCTGGAAATGCGACATTTCTGAGATAGATGAAACTGTTGGGGATCTGTAATATTCAGTTACTGGATATCACATTCATTATGCTTTGGTCAACCAACTAAAAAAAGACATCATGTAATCCCTTTTACTTCCTTTCCTTGAGGCCAAGCCTTCATTAGAAGTTAGTGTTGGGTCAAGAAATTTGAAATAGAATTCCACCTTTCCACCAATTAATCTTCTGGAAATATAATCTAGACGGACAGACTATCTAGGGTCAGTACCTAGATAAACTGTCTTAGGTCAGGCTTCAGAAGCAGCCTCTAAAATAAGATTCACCCTGTAAGTGACTTTTTATGAAAGTGCCCCAGGAGAAACTAGGAAGGAAATGCAAGAAGAAGAATAGGGAAGAGAAAGAATGCAAGAGTATAAAAACGAAGTCTGCTACAGTCCTATCAGCCTGATGACACAGAGAAACTTTGTAGCACAAATTATACCTCAAAACTTGTCATGATCAGAGGCAGGGAGCTAGTACATTGCCCCATACCTGTACTAGCTAAGGGCACTTCTAGCTGTTGGCTCTAGGAGACCAAAGCAGCTTCAGAGCCCAAGGGTCATTCACAGAAGAGTCCCAGGTAGGAGCAATATAAGCAAAGCCCACTGTAGCGCAGAGAGGGGCACACAGAACACGGCAAAGATATCAGAGGTTGATCTGAGTGAGAGTGCCTACTATATAAATCAAGGCAATAACCAGAAATGTACATTTTTACTTAAGAGTTTGGTTATAGTGACCTGACAAGCCAAATAAAAGAGGAATGGCTTTATTCACAACATAGCATACTATACATTTTAAAGTTTTCATTAATTTATTCCACAAATATTCTTTTGAGTTTAACTTATTTCAGGCACTAGAAATACAGGAAAGGCCATCTACCCACATGGGGCTGACATTCTAGAGGGGAGATAAGAAAAAAAAACCCTTATAAATGAAATGTAGCATGGAGAAGACAGTAAGTTACATGGAACAAAACAGAACCAGGCATGGTTAGACTCGAGTCCCATAGACAAGAGTTCCAAGGGAGGGAAATACATATTTTAAATTGAAGATGTAATTGAAAATGATCAGTTGAGCGAAGATTTGGAAGAGATAAATTAGTATAGCCACGTGCTTATCTGAGGAAAGATTTTTTTAGTCAGAGGAAATTATTAGTGCAAAGGACATATGCAGAGGGAACATGCCTGCTGGGCTTGAAGAAGAGTGAGAAGATTAGCCTGTCAGATTAAGAGACAGGGGTTCTACAAGTCATCAGGCCAGAGAGTTAATAGAGAGCCATATCAGCTACAGCTTTATAGGCCATAAAAAGAACTTTAGCTTGAGGAAGATGAGAAGCCATTGGAAGATTCCGAACACAAGAGTGACATGTTCTGAATTATATTTTTTAAAGGATCCCTCTGGCTGTGCATTGAGGGGCAAGGATAAAAGCAGGGAGATAATTAGACACTACTGCCATAATTAAGGCAAGTCATAATATTAAAGTAGACCAGGACTATTGTACTGGAGACGGGGGAGAAGTACTGGGTTGTGTTACAAATGTAGACAACAGAATTCCGAGGTGTGTTGGATAAAAGGTGTGACAACAAAGGAGTGCCAAGGAGGATTTAACTTTTGGCCTGAGAAGTTGGAAAGATGAAGTGGCAATTAAAATGCCCTTCATTTGCACCTGAAGAAAAAGAACAAAAGAGTAAATTATACCCAAAATGAGAAAAAGAAGAAAATAATTAAAATTAGAACAGAACTAAATGAAACAGAAAACAGAAAAATAGGAGAGACAATGAGTGGAACCAAATCTTCATTCTTTATGAAGAGCATTTAAATTGGAAAACACATAGTGACCAAAAAAAAAAAAAAAAAAAGGGAAAAAAATACAAATTCCCAATATCAAAACTGAGAAAGGGAAATCCCTGTCGATTCTAATAAAATATTAGCATAATATTATTACATTAAATACTGAAACTATTTGAAAAATAGAATATAAATTATATGTAATTAGGTTTAATATAAGTATTAAATATATAAACTATTACATATATTAAGATAAACTTTATGAATAGTTTTATGCCAATTAGTCCAATACTTTAGATGAAATGAACAAATTCCTTTCAAAACACACACTCCCAAAGCTTGTTCAAGAATAGAAAAAGTGAATAGCTTGAGATCTGCCAAAGATCTAAACTGAATTTATGGTTTAAGCTTTCCCTCAAGATAATTTCAAGATGATATGGCTTCATGAATGGCTTCTAACAAACATTTAAGGAAAAAATAATACTGACACTACACTAAGTCTTCCAGAACTGAAAAGCAGGGAACACTGCCCAATTTATTTTATGAGACAGACTACCTTATTACCCAAACCGAACAAAATGAAGATCAATAGCGCTCATGAGCAATAGATGCAAAACTCCAAACAAAACCACAGCAAATCAAATCTAACTATACACACACACAGTGATATACACTATATGAGGCGGAAAAGCAGGCAAACTGCCCGAACAGGGCACTTAGACCTTGTGCACACTAAGCTATTCCTTCTCACTCGATATTGCCAGTGTGATGAGCTTACACTGCAGACTCAGTTCTATAAAGGGCCCAGCGATGAATGGACCATGGTCACCAAAGCATTCATCTGCTCTGCTAGTCTAAAACACTGCAAAAGACTTGCCATGGACTGAATTGTGTCCCACCAAAATTCAGGAGTTGAATCTCTCACCTACAATGACTATCTGCAGATAGGTAGTTAAAATTAAGTGAGGTCAGAAGGGTGGAGTCCTGATCCGGTAGGTTTAATGTACACTCAGAGAAAAGGCCATGGGGGTACTCTGTGAGAAAGCAGCACTCTGCAAGCCAGAGAGAAAGTTTTCACCAGAAACATAACCTTGACAGCCCCTGGCCTTGGTCATCGTAGCCCCCAGTACTGTTAGAAAATAAATTTCTGTTCCAGTCTATGGTATTATGTTCTGGCAGCCAGAGCAGATTAATACAATTTTAAAAGTAAGGCTAGGGATCCATGGTACCTTTTCTTTCTAAGAAACCTTCCCTATAGGACTAGAATGGACACACATGGGATGGAATACACAGAAGTCTATGATCAGAAGCCAACTCCCCCTAAGCGATAGAGTCTTTTAAATGTTCAGAAGCAAGACCCTCTGTAAACCTAATCACACCAACTTGCATCTGGGGTTATTCTTGCTCTTCACCTACCTATGGGCATTATAGTTTTGAGTCTTCCTGAAACTGGCTTTTCAGGCAATGAACAACTGTATAGGAAAAGATTAATTAAAGAAGAGAGTCTTAAAAATAAATTCCTAAATTTGGTCAAACTTATTATCAACCTAGTTGGTGTCTACAGCTTACATTCAACTGAGAGAGAAAGTTTTCTTTATAACTGCTAATGAGTCTAACTTTATATTCATGATCATTAATTTCAAATTGATCCAACAATCCTAGAGTGCTCATTCTCTGAAATCATTATTTCACATCTGTGTCAAACTCCCAGGAAAGACTTCTTGATTCATAAATCACTGAAAAAAAATACAAGTGATCAGAATACCATCAAATCTATCAACTTCCTTGTATTGATAACCATTCCTTCTGACTTCTATCCAATTACAACAGTTTTCTTGTCTTTAATTAAAAGCCAACATTTTTACCTTTCTCTTGGATTTCACCCCCACCTGCCTGGACAAGAATTCTCATTCAATTATCACCCTCAGTTTGTTTTATTTATCTCTCCTGGTTTACTCCTTTTAGTATTTAAAAGTAGGTTTGTATTTCGCATATTAAAAGAAAATTTCTTAATCCTGTATTTTCCTTTATCTATATGTTTTTGTTCTCCTTTCCAACAAAATGCCTTAGATATACTTAATAGTATACCTAAATACTCAATAGGATGCATTTCCCCACTAGTTCTCTCACATTGTTCTTACCAACACCAACAGCAATCATTATCTTGCCAAATCTGTGTTCTTATCCATTCTCACAGCACCAAAGGAAGCTTAAAACTCTTCTTATCCTCCATAAAGTACAATCCTTTGGTTCTCTTCCTTACAAAAGTGTCATCTGCTAGTTTTTCCTCTGTGGGTCCATCTTAAATAATGGAATAATCAAGGGCATGGCCCCAGAACCATTACTTTTCCCTCATTTTGCTTCTCTGTGCTTTAGGTCTTGTGGAACATTTTTGAGGAGAGGCACAGAAATGACATGAATATGACCAATTTTTCATGTAGATCTTATCTAGATCTAATTATTTTACTCATAGCATTTCATAATAGATTTCATTACACATAGCATTTTATTCTTGATACTTGTGCAGCATGAAATATGCATGGTTGCACACTGTAATTATAAAATCACACAAGGGGTCTTGTAAAACTCAGTTTTGTATACAAATACTAGGAATGTACATATA
Source organism: Suricata suricatta (assembly GCF_006229205.1). Classification (NCBI taxonomy): domain Eukaryota; kingdom Metazoa; phylum Chordata; class Mammalia; order Carnivora; family Herpestidae; genus Suricata; species Suricata suricatta. Next base: position 95,807,748 of record NC_043703.1, read on the forward strand.
AGTAGAAGTAGACAAATAATTATTACTTTTATAAATGACAAATTGCTACTGTTTGAAAATCATGGAATGGCTTCTTCCATATTAGATGAGGAATCAACATCCTGCACAATGAAGATGCATTAGCATCTTTTTTTATGTTTTTTATTTATTTTTGAGAGAGACAGTGTGAGCAGGGTAGGGTCAGAGAGAGAGAGGGAGATAAAGAATCTGAAGTAGGCTCTGAGCTAGCTGTCAGCACAGAGTCCGACATGGGGCTTGAACCCATGAACCATGAGATCATGACCTGAGCCAAAGCCAGACACTTAACCAACTGAGCCACCCAGGTGCCCCAAGATGTATTAGCATCTTATAATGAACAAAGGAAATCTTTAACCTGAAAAAACTGACGAAGTGTTGATTAAAATATGCACCTAGAACATTCTTTTTCCTCTCTTCTGATTTCAAGCACAGAATACTATATGTCTACTTATCAGGGAGGTAGGAGTCTTCTTTTTTCTTGTCGAGCTAACATTTAGTTCTGTTCTGCTCCAAGAAAAGAGTGTGTGTGTGTGTGTGTGTGTGTGTGTGTGTGTGTGTGTGTGTGTGTGTCAGTGTCACAAAGAAATGGGTGGGGAGGGGGGAGAGCTAGATTTGACCATTATTGCCAATAAGTTAAATGCATCATCACCGAGAATGAGTTAGGCAACATTGCCTCTTGTTTTCTTTTCTCCTGATACTCCCATAGTTCTTCCTGACTCTGAACCTCTTGACTTCGTTTGACAGTATGCAAGCTTTATCTCCTCCAAGCAGGTTTAAGAGTTCACTCACACGCTTACTCCCACCCCCATACACATTCTTCTGCTTAAGACAAGACAATAGATGGGAAATAAGAACCACATGGATGAGTTGGTGAGATTGGAAAATCCAATAAAATGCCACCAAGCAAAATGGGCCAGTGCCCCTTTTGGAGACCACAGAGCTCTTCCCTATGGAACAGGGATGGCAAAACTCAATCAATTCCCTGGATGATCTCTCTGTTACTCAGAGGAACACCAAAAGTACTTTATCTTGGGGTGCCTCAGGCAGCACATCTGCTTTCTTACTCTTTCTAGGCTTTCTGAAATGTTTGCAGCCATAAATATTCATGTGCATAGTTTCCCATTTACTACTCTGTCCTGCAAATAAAATACAGGTTGGAGAACCTGAGTGGCTTAGTTGGTTGAGTGTCCAACTCTTGATTTTGGCCCAGGTCGTGATCTCATGGTTTGTGGGACTGAGTCTCATTTTCAGGTTCCACACTGGCAGTGCAGAAACTAGCTGCCGTTCTCTCTGTCCTCTCTCTGCCCCTCCACACTTCTCTCTCACAATAAACAAACAAACATAAAAACAACAATACATCTTTGCTGGTCAGGCTTTAATGGCTCTTATTTCTTCTTTGACTCATTAGAACAAAGGACTTTTACAATCAAGTCTAGTTATTTCAGAATTCTGGCTTTGTTAAACATCATCTTCTTAAGTGCCTTGGTTTGATTAGAAGCAACTCACCAAGCTTAAAATTCCAGTGTGGCTTTCATGAAGTCTAAGAGATAGAAGGCCTAGCAGTGCTCTAAACTATCCATTTAAAACAAGACGGCCCGACACTTAGATGTCTACAGGAGCAATGACATGGATCAGAATAAGAGCATATGCACATTTGGAATGAGGATGACCTGGGGCTCTACAGGGTGCAGACCCCACCCTCGCAGGTAATACCTATTCACCCCCAATCCACTGTTGTTGAGTGGGAATGTAGGCCCAGGCTGCCTTCTGTTCAAACTTTTAAGAGGACGCAGAAATATGCATTTTTCTGTGAAACTTTCTGATAAAACAATTGCCTTTGCATTTCACTTGCCATAAGCTCATTGGGTAAAAAAATGTTCTAGTTCCTTTTATTATATGAATGCCTCTTTAGTGATGAAGCAAAAATAATTTAGTTAAAAGCACAAAATACGTAAGTACAACACATAGGGAATACAATCATGACCTACCTGTATTATCTATTAATTATTTTAAGAAAAAATGGAGCTCATTTCTGGCCTGGGAATGGCTTCTTCTATACAAGGGGAGTCATGACACAAGTTCCTGGATGGAGGGAATTAAAATGTCATCTCTCCATCTTCTTGCCCAAACCCGGTAGAGCAAGGATTGGCATACCTTTTTTGTAGAGACCGTTTGCAGGCCACATGGTCTCTGCTGCAACTTCTCAACTCTGCCATAAACAGATAAAAAATTAGCCACTGACAATATATAAATGGACAGGCATGACTTTGTTCCAATAAAACTTTTATTACAATAACAGACTATGGCTCACCTTTTAGCTGAAAGGCTATAGTCTGCCAACCTCTACATTAAAGGAAAGCCGGAATGTGTTGGTTTTAGTTTCCAGCTAAGCAGTTTTAAAGAGGGGTTAGGTCTTGGAGCAAGAGAGTTGAATTGCTTGAAGCAAAAGGTGAATACAAACTTCATTCAGTATAAATCTATCTTTGGGTCCAAGGAAAAGGCATAACACAGAGGAAAAGAGAAAATATATTAGGCACTAAGTAAATTCAGGAAGGAATGAACTAATGAAGAATATAGGAATAGATGAGGCAGGAAGAAATACCTAGGTTCGTTTTCCATAATAATAACAGGGATGGGACAGAGAGTCTTCTTTACAAGGCCTGAGATAGAAGACCCCATAGTATCCATTTCCGACTGTTATTAGGCCACAGAAAGGAGTACTCTTTATGCTTCCTTCATCAAAAACAGGACAAAGAAGAATATGAGACCAAGGAGTAAGCCTACAAAGAGTCACAGAAATGGATAAAGAAATTTACCAGTTGTCAATTTCTTCTTCATTAGTCTCACTTAGAGATGACTATAATGCAATTCATCCTCACACAACAGTTAGTGTGAAAATCTGACCCAGCTCACCAGGCTACGCAAGGGTGAGTCCCACCTCTAGGCTCCTGTGCCAGTTCAGTTCTCTTTGCTGAATATACCTCTTCTCAGATGAACCATGATGGCTATACCTCTGTATACCACCCTGAGGTATGTGCTCAACTGGTCCAATGAACCAACCAGCTAGCATAGAATTCATATAATTGCTAGTTTCATATCACTAGTGTTTCTAAGAAGATTTTTATACTTATTCACCCAAGATACTTTCAGGCATTTAGGCAAAGTGCTTTTAGCTAAATGTGAATGATATAGAAAATGTTTTTCCCCCACAAAATATACAAAGGACTGCTTCTTCTGGTTTTGAGACATTTATTTCTATTTTACTTCTCATCTCTTAGTAGATATTCTATTTAAAAATTGAATCTTGATTCACAGTACTGAACATGGGCTTCAGTATGTCACTTGTCAATTTTAGTTCAGGCAAGGGCTCCTTGAGGAAGAACCTGGAGGTCAGACAATGTTAGACAGTGTGGACCCCTAAATGAAGGAAGAGGAGTAAGGGTACTTAAAAACAAGCTTTGGCACATGACCACAGGGCACTGTTTGAACAAAGCAGTTGCAGAGGGCACATGTGCTGCCTGTTAAAGGAACAAGTACACAAGTTGCAGTTGTCATTTGATGACTGGATGGTCTGGCCCAGGTGAGTTATAATTGAGTACGTATTATGAGAAAGCAGTAATGGACTTTTACCTGGTAGTTAATCCGTCTGCACAAAAGCTGTTTATCAACCTTTGCATTTCTTAGTGATCATCTCCTGGCATTTAAACCATGTATGAAAGGCATTCTCTACTCTGATCACAGTTTAATGCAGCCGGTGGGGGTGGGGGGGGAGAGACAAGAGGGATAACTTGAAACAGAAATGTAGAAATATTTCACAGCCCTCAGGTCTCTGATTAGACTGTTATTCTGCACATAATCTCTTCTAAACTAAATTGATTCTTTCTCAATATAAAAATAGTACTGAGCCCTTGAATTCTGAACTAGGCAAGTTCTGTGAGCTCTTTGAATTGTGAGCCAGAAAATAACAAATCTTATTTAATTAACAAAAGAATGAGATAGGGATGAAAAACATGATGTTAAGACACAGTAAGAATTGATTGGAGCTGCATTTTTAGCTGTAAACTTGGTGAATAGACTTGGCTTGTGAGACAGGCAACATTAATTACTCTGTTCCCATAGCAGATTCTGTGTTGGTTTTTTTTTTTTAAATTAAACTGTAAAGAAGTGGGAAAGCATCTGTGGGTGCATTCCTTTGAACCAATAAAATAATTTTATTGAACTCCATTCATGGGCATACTTAGAATTTAAATCCAGAAGATCTTATAGGCCTATATTCATTAAATATTATGCACCATTTTATATGGGTATACTCATAAAGGGGGAATATGGAACACAATTAAAAGACATAAATTCAGCATGGCTCTGGTGCTCTAAAATCTTCTTGTCTCCATGCATCTTTGACTGACTCCTTGTACCCAGGCACAACCAATATCCTAGTGAAGGGAGAACTCAAAAGCGGTTTGTTTTCATAGTCAAAATTCACTATATGTTAAGTCTTTATAGTAATATAGTTCCAATACTCCAAGGACCAAATTGACAAACGAAGTACTGGAGAGCCTTTCACCATTCTTTGGTACCAGTCATACTGGAAAACATACCTGAGCTCATCTCTGTCTATTCTGTTCTACATACAATTGGTTCCCCGTATACAGAGTTAAGTAGCTCTGTTGGTGAGTAATTAGAGGAGCAAGAATCGAGGAGTTGGGAATTCTAAGTTTTATATCAGCTTCTTTTTGCCACTAATGTTTTTAGCAGTCCTATGACACAGGTGGAAACTAGAGTAGGTGAGAAAACTAACCAGTTAGCACAAGTAATTTGAAATCACCCTTCTTGTCAGAGATCAGTTTAGGAATTCTGGTGCTGTAGGAACAGGGGATTTAACCTAGACTCTACAGATAGATCTGAGCCCACCAAAGACAAACTGGATCTTGGAGGACATTAGGACCTTTTTGTCACGTGGTGTGTTATTCATAGAGCAGTCCAAACATGTGACATGTGCTAATATATTATACCTCCTGACACAAGATTCAGCGGCAGCCTATTTCTTCCCTTTTCTGTCACTAACTCAAAGCAAACAAAAGAGAAAACACTAGGGCACCGCTCTGGTTGGGAGGCCAACACATGCTGGATGGAAAAGAACTTTCACTGAACAACAAAGTCTGGAGAAACATAGGTTAGCTTTTGGCAGATTATCTTGTGGGCACTTAATTAATTAAACATGTACTAACTGTAGTGACAGAACACTGTAACAGCAAATTACTTTCTACCTCACAGAAAACTACCGTGGATTGGCCAACCAAGCTCATCTAGTGTCTAGAAGAGGAGGGCCTATTCTAGTTAGTGTTTCTTCCAGAAATTATTCTATCAGTGCTACTTGAAGCTTTAAATCAACAGTACTAGAATTACCAAAAACAAAAACAAAACACCGTTTTATATAAGTTTCAAGAAAGTTTTGGAACTTCATATTAATTAGCCATTAATGTACTGGCCTGTTTATTCACCCTGCTAGGGTGACCTCACACCCTCACTTCTCTGAACTTCTGTGGTGTTCCCTATTGGAATCCCATGAATCTATTTCCCCCTGAAACCATCAACAGGAATTACCACCATTTTGAATTGTCTCTTTCATTTTCCTTGACCTCACTCTGCTCATATGAGTACTGCAAAAAGAATTTTAAAATGTAGTTTCTATTTCTGGTTCTGACACAAACTATATACTTTGAAGCTGTTGTGAGGTTAATATAAAATAATGCATCATAAGATTGTGCCTCCAGCTTATGCAGAATCTTATTCCCTATGTAAAGTCATGTGATTCTTACCCATCTTCTAAATCCCATTCCAACTTCTGGGGAAATAATCTTTACTTGGGCAGGGGAAACAGTTCTGGTTCAGGATCCCAAGTGTCAGTATTAAGTCAAATTGGCTGATACTCTTACCCTTATCTTTTAATTTTAAGAACTGGAATTCAACCTTGCTCCTTTGACCAATCTTCAAACCTCAACCTTCTACACAAAAATTGGTTACTGAAATCTATAAAGCTATTCCTACACCAAGATACTATCCCACCCTGATTACATCCCCATTACTTCATGTCCTCCCCAGCTGCATCCTATCCCACCCATCCATTCTATGGCTAAAACATAGCCCTTTTATCAGGCCATTTGCTCTCAGGTATCTTTATCCCTAACTTCCTGTTACCAACTTTCCTATGTTCAGAGTTTGATCAAGTCTTTACATAATGACCAGATAGATCTCTTAACTTCCCACCCAGATGCCCAATTTGTTCAAAAGCATTCTGTACATTCTCAAATGCTCACAAAATATAAAGTGCTTAATTTTTAGCCACTACTCCATTTTTTGATGGTATTCTTCTTCAGTGTGCATATCAGCGTGCACTTTATTGATTTTTCCTTTACATGACTGATCATTGCTTCTCTGTTGCCGTTGCTGCCTTTTACTCTTCCTTCCACACAATAGATACAGACCTCTGGTCAAGCTTTCCTCTTTAGTCATCTGCTCTTTTCTTTCAACATACTTTCCCCCTCAAAGATGTCGGCTACTGCTATGGTTACAACTATCATCACTAAACAATTGGCACCCATATCAACATTAACCTCTAGTCCTGTCTACCAGATCCCTAATTTAATAACTCCCAAATTAAACTAATCATCTATTCTCACAAACCAGGGATTCCTCCAAATAGTTTCATTTTATTGATTGTACTACCATTTTTCCAGGCACCAAGACTCAATATTTGCCATTATTTTAACACTTTAAATTTACCAACCACTTCAAATGATCAGTAATACCTATCAATTTCCTATCACATCTCACATATTATTTACTTCTCTTTATTCCCTCACTGAACACTCTAATACAGGTCTGTATTAAATCATGATTCTATATTTACCTTAATCTTCTGTTTTCCTACCTCCAATCATCCTATATACATCTATCTTGCTAAAATACTCTGGTTAAAGCTTTAATAGCTACCCATTGATTATAACAGTATTTAACAAAGAATGAAACACACAACATTAGTTCTAAAAGGAAAAAAATTATTTTAATAGTTGTGGGGATAAAAAGTTTAATTATGATTTCAATCAATGATTTATGGAGAATGTTAAGATGAATGTAAAAGTTTTTAAATTAGTTAATTTAAAGGAAATATAACTAAAATATACTATAGTTCATAGAAAAACATGACCAAAAAAATGTAACATTGACTTATTGATTGAAATCTATAGGACTTGGTCCTCTCTGTTGTTTTTCCTTAAATTTTGAAACTTCTTTTCCTCCATACAAAATGATACAAATGTTCGTTTCCCAATAAGAGAAATCAATTTAGCATCACTTGAATATCATATATGCCATTCTATCATTTGCATGAGGTTGCAACAGGGCAGTTGGACAATGAGCAGAAGGAGACATAGTTCAAAGTGTTCTAAGGTGGGAAAAGAAGCCAGGGTAAAAAAGTGGAGGGGACTGAATGGGGTGTCAAGCTGGTGAGACAAACCAGGGATGTATACCAGAAATAGAAAGTGAGGTTGATCATCAAGATCAAATTTTAATTGTGAACTGTGGCACCAGGCATAGTTCCCACCCAAAGTAATTATTCAAAACCTAAATTTGTCAATGTTTGAAATGCAGCACAACAGGACTAGTTTCTTTAAGACTTCCAATTCTATTTGATTTTTCCATAATTGTGACAGTCTTATTATACTATTAGTCCTTAGTTCCCAACGTCCTAATATTTAGCTTTCTAAATCCTACAGACTTTGATGCCCTACTTTTTCTATGTCTCTTAGTTTTTGTAAGGACTCTTATTTGATAAGCCCAACTGGAATTGATGCTTCTTTCCTTCTTTAAAATGTTACATTTATTATCACTTCTAACTATATGACCTACTCATATTAGCATGTTCTACCTTCACAGTGGTTTACATACATGCTTTATCTCTGTCACTTTGGAAGCTTTTTAAGAGTAACAACTTGTATACATAAATCCAACAGTACCTCATACAATTTTTGTATATGGTAAATCCTTGGAATAAAGATTTCCTTTGTTCCAGGTCTATAAGAGAGTAGTTTTGCTACTATAGGGTTTAATATTTATTCAGTGTGTTTAATATGTAAACAGAAGCCATGAACACTTCCTAACAATATTTTGAAGGTCAGAGTGATAATGGCTAACTGCAAAATAATTTTGAGGGCAGGTGCCTGTGTTGATACTATTCAATGAATGCTACTGATGGAGAAGAGGGAACAACATAAAATTTGAGACCATTACTGTGTACTCAAGGAAGTTTCATACACAGCTATTTCAAACCAAGGGGTTTAATAAAGTTCTCCCATCTAAAATACATTTTGTGTTATACAAATTATCTCTCAGTAAAGGTGTTTAAAAATAAATAAATAAATAAATATGAGATCTGTTATTTTGTATTTCCAGAGCAAGGAGATAGGAACGTGTGTGTGCATGTGCATGTATTGAAAGAATGTAGGTGTGTGTTTGTACACATATTTACATATATAAAGTTTAGTAGAAATATACTCGTATTTTTGTGATATCATATTATTTTAGCTTCTTAATGTTAAGAAGTTTGGCCCTGGTATCTAACATTATCCTTCAGAAATCTTAGAAAACTCACTTTACTGTTAGGAGTTTCAAAATGTCATAGCCTTCTATTTGACCTGCCATGAGTCATCCCTCTTGATCCACATGATTAGACTCAAACATGGAGATATAATACTTCACTGTTTCCCTCATAAATTTTCTTTCAAAAAAATGAGATTAAATCTTAAAAGTCTCCCTTCACAAGGAAAAACTAATTTATAATTTTGTATGACAAAGGATGTTAATTAGACTTATTCTGATCATTTCACAATATATGCAAATATCAAATTATTATGTTGTTTCTGAAACTAACTTGTCAATTATACTTCATAAAAAATGTAATGCAATTTACAATCTCTACCCTTAAAAAAGAGAGAATAAAGATTTCTTTTGAAATAAATCTTCATTTTTGCCAACATCAATGTTCATAAAGTTTGGGACAATTTCAAAAAGAAAAATACCCAATATATTTGTTGCTGCTACATCTATTACACTGAGAGTTTCTCACTTAGCCATATTAAGCCAATCTTTAAAGCAATCTGTCCATTAAAAAATAACTACATATGAATTCATCTGTGATAGCTAACCAACTATTCTAGATGCCAAAGGGAAAATAAAAGTATAAAAATTATTTATTCCTATCCTGAATGAATTACCTTACAACATGATTAAAGATATGATACACAAACATTAAAATTAAATTAAGTTTAGTGATATAACTAATGTTTCAGTAAAACATGGTACCTAAATACATGCTAGAATGGCAAATGGATAAAAGAGTATCACGTATAAGAGATTCAGAATTAAAATATCAATATGGGTTGTACATGTCAATTTTAGTATCTTTTTAATGAACATTTTTATCAATTTACAAAATATATTTCATAAATATATGTTTAAAATGTGTGAAAACTACTTTAAAGTCTTAAGTCTTGCTAGATTCAATTTTTCTTATTAATGTAAAAATAACTTTACTAGTTCCTTTAAAATTAAAAAAATTAATAACTCAGAAGTAGACCATCCCTGCAGATTTTGACTTAGTGATACTTTTCTTATCCATCATACCCATTCCATATTTTAACTAACATTTCAAATAAAGTATTTATTATCCTATCTAGACTTACTTCCTACCTGTTCTTCCTACTTGTAATATCTTTCCTTTCCAAACTATCTTAGCATCAGGTTCAAATTCTTACAGTATATTTCTGATCATGTCCTTACATTATACAAAACAAACAAAAAACAACAAACCCAACAACAAATCCCAAAATGATAAATAACTCAAGGAGGAAATTCCAGACAACACAAAGTACAACTATCCAACCATCTCTCTAAAAAACAAAACAAACAAACAAAACAAACAAACAAACCCAAAGCCCAGCCCCCCTCCCCCCCAAAAAAACCCCTTCATTGATTTTTCTCTTCTTATAGAATAAAATACAAATTTCAAGTTTGGTCACATCATTACATCCTACTTTCCCAAACTTGCTTTACATTATACTACCCTCTCCACTCTTTTTATGTGTCACTTTTTAAGTCACTCCCTCTGCCTGAAAATCTTACTTGCTCTTTACCTCAACACAATCATTTCAAAATTTCCAAGTCTTTATCTTGTTCCTTAAGATGTATTTTAAATGCTTTTCTTACATAAATCCCTCACAGCCTTAATCCAGTTTAAATTACTCTTCTGAAATCTGGCTCTAGACTTTGGAAAGTGATACAATTCTCTGTAGAAGCTGCAATTCTAGGAGGCAAGGAAGACAGAGGTTATCTTCCCCCATTTGGTAACAACAGAGTTACCACACATATAGGCATCATCTCTGTATACTGTATGATGTGGTATGTTATGCCTTAGACTTTTATGAATTTTATATAACACAGAATCACTGCATGTCCATGCTCTTCTTCAATATGAACTTTGATAGTCTCCTCTTGAAAATTAAGTGTTTTCTGCCTTCCTAAGTTGATAGTCTCTAGAAATAAGTGTCAATACCATCCATTCTTGACAAGACATATACATAGGATGGACACTGAAAGGAACATTTGAATATTTTATGCTATAAAATATAAACATAAGCTACACACACACACACACACAAACATTTAGGCTTGTCTCAAATCATTATGATAAATAAGCATAAATCACTGTATGTTCACACATATTCAAACAAATCATGATAATCTAAAGTAATGAAGGATAGGACAATGTAATCATGTCTTTTGAAAGAAATGGATTGTGAGGTGATCCATCATTTTGTGAAATTTAGAGTGAGGGATCTCAAACATCAAGGACTTAACTTCCATCACTATCACTGTCTCAAGAAGCTTTAGGCATCCCCGGTCCACAAGCCTAGACTCTTTCCTTCTCTGACAGAACATTAAAAGTGATCTAAAACAAAATCTGTCAGACTTTAGTTCCACTTAGAACTAGAAATACATGAAATTTTCCCTCTCAAGTAAAGATAGTTTTAAGAATTGTTTTTAACTTTAAAAAATCTCCTTATTCATTTTGTGCTTTTATACCCCAAAGTATGTCCTCACAAAACCTTTTATTGAAAGAACAAGTTTGATGATACTGAAACTTAGGACACTGGGGAAATCTCTTTATAATTATACCTTATTTATTTCCATGAGATTGCCCATTCTGTAGCCCACTGATCACTCCCCTCCCCTAATTCCTGTCTTTTCTAGTACAGTCATTCTTTATAACTCACAAAGCTAAAGTAGTCTTGACCCAACTATGAAACATGTCATCATGGAGATCACTTACTGGCAGTTCTGCTTTGGACAAGTCACTTAAATACAATTTCTTCATTTCTAAAACAGGCAATATGGCAAATGGTGCAAGTTAAAGATAATAAGTTTGTTAATAACTTAATCATAGGTTGGTATGTGTATATGGGTTAAGTAAAATTTAGTTTTTCTTTTCCCATTTGTCTGGCAGCTAAAGAAAATGCTTGGCCAGCCAGTCTCCTCCACTCTTCACATTTTCTAGGACTCCTGAAAGGGACTATTCTTGGGCTTTTGTAATGGAAAGTCAAGTACACAGAAGGACTAAAGCAAGCACACTGGTACAGAAGAAGCTAGAAAGATTGGCAGGGTTTAGGTGTAGGAGTAGCCATTGTATGCAGGGGACATAAAGTTTAAGAAATTTGATTGTGAAGTATCTTCAAGGTGCTTAAAAAACACAAGAGATAAATTATTTCAAAACTGTTTTTAACAGAGACCAGACCAAAAGAGGTGCCAATAACCAAAGCTAGAATAATTTGAGAAATGGAATGAAAGATGATAATACTAAATTATAACCCACAAAATAAAAAGGTATGAGTCCATAGTGTAATAAATAATTGAACAAATAAATGGTGTTATCTCATCTTTAATGTTATTGCTGTCTTACAGAATAATTCCAACTAATAAATGCAGAAGGAATAAAGAAAACAGCAAACCATATTATAACTACCAAGCGGTTCTAATAAAATAATCCACAAATTTAGTGGTAAAAGTTTAGAGAGAACTGGAATATTTGCAGATATTCAATATTTTGAAGGAAAAAATTATTAACTTTATCATGGAGAAACTCAGAAGACACTGAGGCCAAGAGAGTCAATATTAACATTACTAGTAATAAGACAAATCAACATCATGTACTTCTTGATAAGAGGTACTGAGAAGAAAGCTATATGACTTATGTAACATTACTGCTAAAAGTGCAAACCTTCAACTTAATCATTAGAAAATATCAGAAAAAAACAAACTGAGACAAGTTCTACAAAATAATTGCCTAGTACTCTTCGAAAGTGTCAACGTTCTAAGAGATAAGGAAAGACTATTGATTTAATCATAGGTTGAAAGAGACTAAGAAGACAACATAATGAAATGTACTGTGCCATTCTGGATTGGCTCTTGAAACAGAAAAAAGACAGCAGTGTAAATACTGGTGAAAACTGAATAATCAAGGATACAGTTTAGTTAATAGTACTGAACCTAAAAAAAATAGTATTGAACCAATGTTAACTTTTTAAAAATAATTATATCATGCTATATAAAGTATTAACATTAGAGGAAGCTGAGTGAATTGCATATAAGAACTATTTTTGTAGCTTTCCTATAAGTCAACTTATTATAAGTAAAGGCTTAACAATTATTTTGGCTGAATGAACTGTATCTTTTGTTCACTACACTTTTCTAGTATAAGAAATACATGAGCATCATTAATTACCCTGTTAATTCTCAGATACACGGTCATATTTACCATGAAGCTAATGCAGTTTAAGCTTTAGGTCAATCCTCTCACTTGTTTAGGCTCCTAAACTGAATTTATACTTAACATTGGGTATTATTTTTCTAAAAGAAGCTCCCTTCCCACATTTATAAGCTTCAGATTCCTCAAAATAGTGATCTGTCTCTGCCCAACAGTAAATGAAATTCTAAGATTGGTTCCAGTCTACTAGGGAAGGAGAAGAAGCTGGAACCTGAGCTAATATAACCAATCCAAGTATCGGATCGGATGTCATGGTCAATGAAAAACTATTCAATTTTCAATGTCTAAATAGGCATGGTAAACTGTAGCTTACTGAATGTGAGATATATGTTTGGATATTTCTCTGGCATTTGGAGGAAAAAGCCTAGTCATAGCAGGAAAAAGGGGAGAGAAAAGATGTTGGCAAACGTTATGCAAGATACCAATTAGGGGTCTATGGTAGAGCTCCAGCCCCACTGAGGATACCATGTGCTAAGCAGTAAAGAGAAAGGACATCCCAGTGTAGAGACCGCAGTGCCGTGTTTGGTGACCGTGAGTGTTCTGTGCCTTCTTAGGTTCTCTGAAGCAGATTAGAGTAATGGAGCAAATTCTAGACTACCCTTTGAGAAAGGAGCTTCTGATATTCCTTTCTCTGGCCAGCACAGGCATAAACATAGGAGAATGAGTCTTCTGGTAGACACATCATAATTTAAGACTGTATAAATCCTGAATGACAGGAGCACTTCTGCCCAGAGCAGATGCTCAATTCTTTTTATTTCATTATTGATTCCCAAAACACTCACGCGCTTGCCAATTCAAGGGTTTTTGTTTTGTTTTGTTTTTCGTTTGGGTTGGACTTTTTTGCATATAATAATAAAATGACACTAAGACTAATAATACAAACATACATATGTACCGTTTATGGAGAATGTGGTATAGGCCACACATTCTTTTAGGCTCTTATTATTAACAATCTTACTTCTTTAAAATGGTTCTGTTTTTCTAAGACTTGCCAATATTTGAAGATCTAGAATGAGGGAAGTGAGAAAGGGTGGTCTGTGAAGAAATTGGGGGAAGGAAATGGGGTACAGTTATGAAATCTCAGGAGGAAGCAATAAAGCCATAACTAGGAGAAAAGAAGATAAGATTTATGACATATTATCAATGTTATATTTTTCTTTATATTTTGTTATTTTTATTACCACTTGACATATAAGCTTCTTCAAGAGTAAAACCTAGATACTTAAGCATACATTCACTTATTTAACACATAAATATTGCTGATTGATCTATAAACTTGCCAACTGTTTACCCTGAGGTGGGAGAATTTTTGATAAAAAAATGAAATTGATAAGAGTTCAATTCTACTTCTTAAACCCTACTTATTCACAAGAGTTATTTCTTGCATATCAAATATATCTTCCAGAAAACTGAGTTCCTCTCTTATGGATTCCCTAATTTAAAATAAAGGTTAGCACCATAAAGTTACCTCAGGTGCCTCTGGAGAAGTGTGGCTGGAATCATATAGCATAAAAAGAGTTCACTTTAAGGTCCTAAATGTATTTTTTTCTTCTCTACTCATTCTCTCTTCCTTTAGACTGAGATTTTGCGTGTCAAATTTTAGTCCAGAAAGACTTTTTTTCTGTGGCGAAGTTATAGATACTGACAGGAGTCGCTTACTATAAAACTGCTGACAGATACTTATTTCTAACACAGTTAGTGGGCACCATTAAGGGTACCAAACCAGTTAAAACAAAACAAAACAAAAACTCGTACTATGTGCAATCTCTTCACTAAGCTCTAGCAGCAGTCAAATGTGTTTTCTTTACTATACAGAGCTCAAAGTCAAAGAAGCCCAGATAGGTAAAGGGAAATGTTCTATATGCTCACCATTAAAGCAAGAGCTGCCTGAGGTTCTACTAAATAATTCAGTATTTGGGGCTCATCACCTAAGGGTGATGAATATTTTCCAACAGAAACACCTAGTAGAAAGTCCTGGGAACTCATATCCCAGGGATTTTCTCTAATGCTTTAGCCGTGCATGATTCACAGTGGACGTAACTGTGTGTAAAAAAGACTGCCCAGCCTACTTGGACTTTGCCTGTAGGTGACAAATATTCTTTTAGCCTCTTTACTTTTTTCTCTCCAAATAATTTATTCTTAAGGACAGGAACCATGCATCCTTTGTAGCCACTTCCCACAGGTAGTGTTAAAATAGCACCAACACACGGTGCTGAAATTTTACAAATGATCATATGAGAAATAACTGTTGTTATTGATGCGAAGAAAATAAAGGAAATGATTTTTGCTGTGTTATGCTAGGCTATTTACTGTAACTTGATTCAACCTCACATACAGGTCAAATACTGTTGCAGCAAAGCAGCATTATCTCATATAACACTAAATCAACTTTATAATCCTTGGTTAATAGCTTACTTACCTTGAATAGTATTTAATTTCTGTGAAATTCTTGAACAACCAAGAATTTTGAATAAACTCTTAAGTGTGTGCAGGAATCAATGGCTTTGGAGAAACAAAGCATAATAATGCTCTATTTCTCTCTCATTCTTTAGAAGCTACATACCTGAAGCAAATTTACAGTATACAGTATACATTTTCTTTAAAACCTATTTTTAACCTGAATATCCAAAGTTGATTTCACAAGACCTTCCTAATCTCGATCATCTTGCCCAGATATCATATGGATATTCAGTAAATTCTCTTAAAGTGGTCATGAGTTTCCTTTCATATCCAACAAAAAAAGTACCATGTTGGCAGTAGAGATAAAAGGATTAGTTAATTTGGATTAGTCCACTTGTCTTCTGATCTAGGGCTTGTACTTTATGATAAATGAAAAATGACTATTATTGTTAATTGTACAAGACCAATTTTAAGAACAGACAAGGTGATAAGCTTTCTATGCATTGTTAGGAATGCTTTCCTGACTAAAAATATCCATTTTTTTCTCACAGTTTTTCAAGTCTGTGCTGTTATTTATTTTTTCAATCAGGTAACTAGTAAAGATCAAAATTCTTCTATAACCAAGTGAAAGTATTATTATTTCCAAGTAGGATAATTGAACCCTTATCAGATAGCATTTCAGGGAAGAAACCAACTGAAATCTTTTCTGGATAAGTCATACATATAAATAATAAGAATTTGTTTGTCAGATATGCGTCTATGTGTGATTAGTTAAAGGGAGAGGCACCTGGATATTAGGTACTGAAGAGATCTAGATTACCCTCCAAGTCTCTCATCAGCTGGAGGACAACCTAGGTTCTAAGCAGAAATCCCTACTGGTTCCTATGTACATGGACACACTGAAATGTCTTCAGCCTTTCAGGTGAGACTCACAACACTGTCACATGTGAGCAGTCTGAGAAAAATGAATTCACAAAATGCAGAACATTATTGAGACATCTTCACACACCATCCTGTGTGTGAATCATGGTTCTGTCTTAGCCTGGCTCTTTGCCATTGAGCCAGCCATTTGACTTCTCAGAATCTCAGTTCTCTCTTCTCTGAAGGAGAATAGCAATCACTGGGTAATCACTGCCAGGATGAAATGAGACAAAGTTACAAAAGTACCTGAGCATCTACTAGGAACTCAGATAGACCTGGTCACCAATATGATTAAGTACCTCCAATCACATGGGTTCCGTTTATCCTCTTTCATGCTACACCTAGCTTTTTCATTTTTCTCTCTTTGACTTGATTTTACTTCATAAATCTTTCCACCGCCACCCCAACAGATGTGCTATTTAATCAAACTAAACCTGTCTAATTCCACCCTCTGTTATAAATCATACCTAACCTGTCTAAAATCCTTTAATACATAATGGTTTCCCATAAGCTTTTCAATGAGTAAATCCAAGACACTAATTGAAAATGAACTTGTACAGCAAAGCAGATCTCTGCTGCTTCTCAGAAGGGGAGGTTGTAAGTCTCCTTGAAAGTTAAAGCTCTTTATTTACAATGCAAAAAGAAAAACAACAACCGAGAACAGAATGAGGTGTGCAGGGTCATGTTTCTCAAAGTTTGGTCTGTAGATGATTCACTGATGTCTTGGGACAAAGTTCACATGCCTGTGCAAGGAGCCAGATCATCCTATTAATTAGGACTGCCATTCACACACTAATGTACAGTATCATGACAAAGTAACAAGGGGAAGGAGTGCAGAGAGCCCATCTTCTCTTCCAAGCATTCTCAGGGCAAAAGGTACTTTGAAATAAGGGCAAAGTGGCTCCACAAATTGATGCAGAAGAGATTCCCCTGTTGGGATAAAAAAATGGCTTATATATTCCTTCCCTTTCCTGCAAGGTAAAAGCATAGACTGAATGAAGTTGAATAACAGTGATCCTGATTTGTTTCATGAATAGCCTATGAGTGTTAGAAATGCCCTTAAATATTCTTTAGGCAGGCAGCATAGCAGGAATCAGCAGACACGTGTAGCCAGAAAGACAATGACATGAACAATCCTCAGAATGTTTTCTGTTACACTCTCTCTACTATTAAAACCATTTAATGTAAAAGCTAAAGGATGCCTTCCCCAATCTCAAAAGGCAAAAGCTGAAAATTCCAAATGAAAATAAGAGAAAATGTAATTTGATCAATGCTTTTTGAGGCTATAAAAGAAAATTCTCCATCATCATTCTCAACCAGACTTATTAGTATAAATATCAAATGGAAAGGAATGTGACTTTAAATTTGGGATTCTAATGAGATTTTGTTACACGTCCACATTCTTTTTAGACTGGGTACAAACATTGTCAGTAAATGAATTAATTTTTGGCTATTTTCTAATCTCATTATACTTTTGTCAGCAGAATGATTTATCAGAATTACAATGCCTCATGCCATATATCTTGTGAAATATGGTCGTCTGGACCAAGACAATATCATCATTTGACTCTTTCAATATATGATATTTTCATTACCAGCAGGATATTCATTCCTTCCCCTCTGCTCAGCAGGGCTATAAATAGAGAGGCCAGCCAACCAAATCACACAATATTGAAAAGGTCAAAGAAGTACAGTATATTACTATAATTTACAGAATACTGCTCAGGAAGTATTAAAACTCTTGACACCTTATTTAGGTGCTGAGAAAATAATGAAAACATAAAGCAGTGTGCGATGGTCACGTTTTCATTGCTCTGATTGTACAGATACTACCGAATGAAGCTTTCGTTTACACTAAAGTGGGAACTGAACACACATGGAGGTCCATTCAGATGGTCAATGACAAAATTAAAAGTGTGCTTTCTTTTATTCAATCAATATCAGATCTTAAAAAAAGGAAAGGGAACAAAATAAGGAAAAGAAGCACACCGGTCAGGACAAAGCCACAGTCTATTTGCCTGGTTCCAGAAAAAATTAAAACTTATGATGTAGTTGGCAGAGCTGAGAGACCCCTCTCAAAACATTGGTTCTGAATCAGGCATAAATGGCAGCACTTTACTAGGTCACATCTACAGTATGGCAAGGACAAGAGGAGACAAACTAGGTAGATCTAAGTCTCATGTTAGGTTTTTGGTCTTACTAATTTCTGCTTGAATTGTCAAAATATTTGCGTGACTGAGTCAAAGTAAGAACAAAGAAGACAAGTGCTCATCTGTATGTAAGTGAATGCTATTTGTGGGAAATGTCCATGTAACTCCATCATTAGTGATAAAACCCAAATCTTAATCTCAGGTAAAAAGAGCTTAAAGAGGGCCATATTTAAAACTTTTCACTAGCATTTCTCACCCCCCAGAATTTTTATCCAAATCATAGAAATCCTATTGCACTTATTCAAGAACATTTATTGCCAGGTATTCTGTAAGATGCTGCAGAAAGAAAACATAGTTCTCAAATCTACCACTTCCTCTTCTTTCCTACCGCCATTGTCTCAGTGTGGGTCACTATGTTCCATTACTCAGCCAGAGGTAATCTTTTCCTTAAATAGACTACTATCCCTCTAATGCATTCTTAATGCTCTTACCAAAGGGAACTTTTCTAAAATCAAAGTCTGTTATTATTTCTTTGGAGCTTTAAGCTTTGTCTTGTTTTCCCATATCTTCTAGCATTCAAGCTTTCCACCTGCCATTCAGGACCCTTTAGCATTTGAGTCCCACCAGTCTCCTGCCAGAGCCTGCCTCAGAGTTACATTTTCACCATCAATCAGTTTGTAATCCCCTGAAACCACTCACAGACATCATGTAGAGAATCCCCACAGGACATCTGACCACCTCAGCTCTGACTACCATATTTCCTTCTTAAAGAGAGATGTTGGGAAATTATAGCCCTTCTTCAATTACTATCACTGGGCCTCCTTTATTTAAAACAGAATAAAAGCACAAAATAGTATCAAACATAACCACACCCGTCTCAAGGTGGAATGAATACTTTGTGTAAACCCACTCCTTAGTTCTGCTATTATAGGGTGCTCTCTCCAACATACATACCAACTAAAAAGGAGAAAGAAAAAGTGGGAAAGAAAGAAAAAGGAAGGAAGGGAAGGTGGTAAGGAAAAGCAATGATCTCAGATGAACTCATCTGATGAGCTTTTGCCATATGATTAGGCTATTGACTTGACTCTGGTATGTTATGAGTATATAAATTGTGCCCCTAAAAATTTTAATCAGAGGCCAAAGGATGCCTTCCATTTTCTAAATGAGTCATCTGGGAATTTTCCTATGGAAAAATGTTTTCTGCTACCAACAAACAAATAAACTCTGTCATCTGCCACCAAACATGAATGATGAGTATCAGTTCTGCTGATAGGAGCATGTGGACAATTGAAATCACACGCCTAAAGCAGAACACATAAAGCAGACTAGAAAAACCTACACGTTGTTGTGTTTTGTGCTTTGTGTGGAAAACGAGGCACTTGAATAATTTAATTTGTTCTTATTTCTTGTTATCCTAAAATTATCAGGTCATTATAATGAAAAGATCAAAACAGTTACAGTATAGAGAAGGGAGCCAATCTAAAGTTAGACAAATACCATGACCAACCTGTTTATTTTATTATTTTTAAATTTTTTTATGTCTTTATTTTGAGAGACAGACAGACAGTGAGCAGGGGAAAGGCAGAGAGAGGGGGAGACAGAGAATCTGAAGCTGGCTCCAGGGTCTGAGCTGTCAACACAGAGCCCAGTGGAGGGCTCAAACCCACAGACTGTGAGATCATGACCTGAGCTGAAGTCAGACATTTAACTGACTGAGCCACCTAGGTGCCCCATGACCACCCTGGTTAAAATGCCCAGACAAGTTGTTCACATTTTATGTATATTTATTCTCCTTGATTTTCTAGGCATCACATACCTGTACCTGGAATTATATAATCATTTATTATTAAAAATCATTTTGTCCTTTAGAAGAGAGCTGATTTAGACCTATATTAGAGATGTGATAGCATGCATTCTTCTAATATTACTAAGCACTTATGATAATGGAAGAATATAGCATATTTTAAAAGATAATAAAGGAACTGGTATTATCTTCCTTTGAATATTAATAAAAATAAACCATTTTTCCAAATTGGCTCTCTCGCCCCAAAAGACTGTCAGTACCAGTACCATATTGTTAACCACTGATTACTATCTCTTTGACCAGAAACTTTCAAGGAGGGTACTTAAATAATATTTATTAAATAAAAGCAAGATCCTATAACTCATTATAAAGTTCCCTGTCTTCATGCTATTCCACATGTTCTTCTTTCTTGAAAATGTTTTCTTCTTTTTATTCATAGATGGAATTCTAATCTATAAATCAAACCCCAACTCAGAAGTTACTTCTTCTATGATCGTGTACAATGTTCGTCATTCCCTTCTCTATGCTTTTACATATGTAAGATGTTAAAGATGCTCATAAAGTTAAGTTATACTGTGTATTTTCTTGTTTCTAAACTAATTCAAATCTTGAAACTGGGCTAACCCTCTCAGTTGTAACATTCTTGTTGCTGAAGGTGACCATTCTTTCTTGATTACCTAAGACAGAGTCCATTTATGCCTGTTCCCCACCTCACCCCCCCCCCACTGTTCTCTTTATAGCACTCTCTTTTACTCCAGAACATGTTTCTGTTTGGAAAACAAATTATGTCATCATTCAACTCTTGTAACTATTGCCCACTGATGAAATTCTAAGCCAATTTACAAAGACCCTTTGCTCCTGCTTGATCAAAACTTAATTTATCTAAGCTCTACCTCATTCACTAGGTCTCACAGGGTCCCACTTGTACCCTGGTTCTTGTTTTTCTAGGCATTTGATTCCTACTTTCTAAAGTTTTTGACTTGGCTCACCCATCTTTTTTGGTTGGAATTCTTTGTTATAATCATGGTTCCACAGAACTTTTTAGGATTCTGGCTCCTTGTCAGAGTCCAGTTAGGCTAGTCTTGACCTCATCGTGAAGAGAAGAGAAAGGCTCAGATAAAACATCCCTATCTCTTACCAGGTACCATGGTATTATTTATTTTTCCTCCCAAATACTAAATATACTTCCCAGCACATAGTAGACCTTAAAAATATTTATTGAATTTAACTGCAGAATAACTACCATGGGTTGAATGGTGTCCTCTTAAAATTCACATGTTAAAGTCATAATCCCCAATATATCACAATGTAGCACTGTGGATGTAAGATCTTTACAGAGGTAATCAAATCAACATGAGATTATTAGGGTGAGTCCTAACCCAATAGGACTGGTGTCCTTATTAAAAAGGAGGCACATAGACCCAGAAATACACATACAGGGAACATGGCTATCTATAAGCTAGAGAAAATGATCTGGAATATAGCCTTCCCTCACAACCTTCAGAAGGACCCAACCCTGATGACACCAGGATGTTGGACCTCTAACCATCAGAGCTGTGAAACAATGTACTTCGCTTGTTTAATCCATGCACTCTGCCATGCTATGTTACAGCAGCCTTGGCAAACTAATACAGACTTAATTGTATTTTCTCACACATGAAATAGAGATGGTAACATTGACTACCTCACAACTCTGCGTGAAGATCAAATGGGAGAACTTATGCAAAATGCTAAGCACAAAGATCAGCACATTTAGTAAATGCTATTTGTGTTATCATCATCTGAGGTTTCCTTCAGTAAGTAATGCATTCTTTGCTAGCCTGTTCCAGCTTGTGTTTGTTAAACTTTTAGCTAAGGCAAAACACCATGTATTTTCCTGATTAGAATATTTTCTTTTCACTCTTACATTTTAAAATATGTCAATTATCTATTTAATTTCTAAACGCTATTTTATTATACATAAACTTAATTCTATATCCCTATTTAAATGTGGAACAGACTCCAGGAGACTTCAGGTAAGAGGCACGTTTAATATTTCAAGTACATCAGTTACTAACTGATATGCTCTTAGTTGCTTTATACCCTAGTTATGAAAAATCTCTCAAAATGAGTGCCCCTTTATTACTCAAAATTGTGAAGAAAAGTTGGTTCAGATGTACATTAGAGATGTGAATCCATAAACAACTCCTACTAAGACTTTATAACAATATAACTAAAATGTATTTTAAGACAGTGTGATAAACTGATAATATGTTGCTTCGGGTGTAATAAGGATGACCCATTTTTTTCTAAAATCGAAACACAGAAGTTTAATTAGAATATAAAATCAGGTGACTCTTTTAAAGATAATTATCTTCCCTTTCTGGAAATCTAAAACCCAGAAGAGAAAATATATTCCTACCTTCAAAGTTACATCTTTAGAAAAAAGACCATCAGAGTGGCATTTATTATATCTAAAGGGTATTATAGTGGCCCAAAACTTTTGATATTTATCTTTAATATGGGAATAGTCTTTGACAGTTCTGCTTTTAAGCTAATATATTCTACTCATATTTTGTGATTACGGACTTATTTTTACCAAGACAACTCTTACTAAGAACTCTGGCTGCTGAATTTTGGAAAGAAAGTTACAGACATGAGACACTATCCTGTGTTGGAGCCACTATTTGACTTCAAGTCAAAGGCATGGATTTTACCCCCACTATTCCTTGTTTGTTTCAGCAAAGTCATGTTATGTGAGGTTATAATCAAAAACTATTATTTTGTGTCTCAGGTTTCCCTACTTGTATATACGTAGATTAGAATATACCCTGCATCTATCAGTATTGTTATAAGTATTAATGAGATAATGTGTGGAAAATGCATAAAATTTTTTTAGGTAAATACAGTTTATCAGAGAATACAACAAGTTCTGCTCTGTATGTACTCTATACCAACCCAATTTCTCTGATTGCTGTTTTGTTCCAATAACAAAAAAAAAATCAGGGAAAAGTTTTTTAAATTATTATTATGTGAGGTTATAATAAAAAAACTATTATTTTATGAAGCCTAACTGGCAATTTTTGGGGGTAGGTTAGTGGAGACACCTTTTGTTCTCTTGAAGATGAACTCTTTTGGCACTAATGGATACATTATGTGTACTGAGCAGTTTGTTTTTATGATATTTTATACTGAAACAGAAAACTAGGGTTTGTATTGATCTCTGTAAATAAATCCTATTAAAATCCCATTAATGAGATTAATCTCACTAATGCACTCATGTTTTAAACATTGTGAACCTGTCTTCTGTGTTTAGACACTTGTGATTTGGAACAAATAACAATATTGCAAGAGTCTCTGCTTACTCTTTTTTGTTTATGTTTTTTTAATTTTTTTTTAATTTTTTGAGAGACAGAAACAGTGCCAGCAGGGGAAGGTCAGAGAGAGAGGGAGACCCAGAATTCGAAGCAGGCTCCAGGCTCTGAGCTGGCTGTTAGCACAGAGCCTGATGTGGGGCTTGAACCCACAAACCGTGAGATCATGATCTGAGCCGAAGCCAGACGCTTAACCGACTGAGCCACTCAGGCGCCCCGTGTGCTTACTCTTAAAATGGCTAACATGAGGTATTGAAAAAGCTTTCAATTTGTACAATAGATTAGAAATGAAAAGTGACCATTATTATGTCTCACTTGTCTCATTTGTTAGAGTGGCAGTATTTACTTGTCTCACGGGGGTGTGACACAAATTAACTTAATAATGATTATAACATACTGTGAAAATTCAAAGAGTTCTCTATGTTTCTTATGCTTATATCTCTGGAGCCCAAATGGTGAAGTCCATCTTAAAGACTGGCCAACACTAGAGTCTATTTATAATCTACATTAAGATATCCCATTACTATAGTAGCGACCATAATAACTACTTCAAGAAGTTCTTGGAAACATTGGAAAACTTTTGTGGATGTTTATTACTTAAATACTTTTATGGACTTTCAGGGACAATTAAAAAAAAATTTTTTTTAGAAACTTGGAATTATAGTTTTATTATTTGACTACAAAACTGATCAAATCTAAATTTGCACAAACTAGAAATGGAAAGTTTGGGTGGATGCTAGATGTAGTGATAGCAATAAAATCTAAAATCTATTAACACATTCTACCATCACTTGTCAGGAGATTATGGTTCTTTCAAATACAAGTGCCTATATCCCAAGACACCCACTATGAAAATAAAGTCATGCTTTCCAAAATGTTTATCCATTTAATGTATTCTTCTAAATATTGTAAGGTAGGATGGGAATTTTAAAGATGGGGATAGGGATTGAGGCACAGATGGCACTTATACACTGAGTCACATGCCACCGTCATATCACTAGGACATTGTAAAGGGACAGGTCTGAAATCACAGCCCCCACTGCCATGAATTACAGTTTACAGGACAAGGTATGTCAAGAGGAGGACATCCACTGTGACCAAGGAGAAGCCTTTGTTAGAAACAGGGGAAACAGGTAAATTCCACTTCAATGGCTCTGGGGGGTTTAATCCCCCCCATTTCTTTAATACAGCATGAAGATCAGAGTATCAATAAAGCTGTGATGAGGTTATACATTTCCTTAATCTTTAGGCAATAAAAGCCCCCCTTCTTTTACTTTTATTATTACGTCCATTCTAAGTTTACTTAATGTTAGAATTACCAGAAAAGACCACCAAAGAAAAATACCGGTCATATTAAGTAGAGTTTAGTAAATTTGCTGAGCAACACTATCTTCACAGGGTCTATGTAGGGTCTCAAAGGGAAGAGATGTTAAGGCTACTTAAATCATCAGGCTGATTTTAGGTTGAAATTATTAACCATAGTATTGGGAAGGGATTGGTCAAGATTTGTAAACTATTCAGGTTTCTGAAACAGTTAACTTTAAAACATGCAAACTTTGGGGTACATGTGCCCCTATGCATCAGCATTTCTGTCTCTCTTGGGTAAATCCCCAGCAATGCTATTGCTGGATCATAAGGGAGTTCTATCGATAGTTTTCTGAGGAACCTCCACACTGTTTTCCAGAGCGACTGCACCAGTTTACATTGCCACCAACAGTATAAGAGGGTGCCCATCTCTCCACACCCTCTCCAACATCTATAGTCTCTTGCTTTGTTCATTTTAGCCACTCTGACTGGCGTGAGGTGGTATCTCAGTGTGGTTTTGATTTGTGTTTCCCTGATGATGAGTGATGTTGAACATCGTTTCATGTGTCTGTAGGCCATCTGGATGTCCTCTTTGGAGAAGTGTCTGTTCATGTCTTCTGCCCATTTCTTCACTGGATTATTTGTTTTGTGGTTGTGAAGTTTGGTGAGTTCCTTGTACATTTTTGATATTAACCCTTTATCTGATATGTCATTTGCAACTATCTTTTCCCATTTTGTTGGTTGCCTATTAGTTTTCTTGATTGTTTCCTTCATAGCAGCAATGTCACCAATAGCCAAAACATGGAAGGAACCTAAATGTCCATCACCTGACGAATGGATCAAGAAGATGTGGTGTATATTCACGATGGAGTACTACATGGCAATGAGAGGGAATGACATATGGCCCTTTGTAGGAAAGTGGATGGACCG